>NW_022170249.1:42256638-42257058 GCF_008802855.1 Photinus pyralis
TTTATATTGCATAATTCTCCTTATAAAGTTTTGATAAACACTATCTTTCGAATTTTACGTTAATTTTTAACTGAAAAAAATGAAGGGAGTTCAACTATACTGCGGTGTTTCGGAAGATTCTTATTTTGCTAGGTATTAATTACCGTACAAAAACTAGATATATTGCTTGTTTGTAAGCAATTTAATAGATCTTTTAATGAACTATACGCGAGTACCAAAAAACAATATGATTTATTACTTCGCAAATCTCGTCAACGGTCTTACGCAAACAAAATATCGAAATCTGACAATAAAGGCAAAACGGTTTGGAAAATTGTGTCAGAATTAAAGGGATCACAGGCGTCTACTATTCCTAATCAAATGACTGCGGATAACTTAAATCAATACCTGACCAACCACGTTAGGCAACTTCATGATGGC
>NW_022170249.1:42257158-42398848 GCF_008802855.1 Photinus pyralis
CACAAATCACATACAAATAGATTGGTAACGTGAATGAGCTGGGTGGGAATACAATTAATATGGTTCAACAATTCACTAAAGATTTCCCTCGCAACCGACAGGGTACGCTTCGTTTGCACGTGACCAACGTGACTCATGTTGAACATGTCGTAAAGTTTACTGTCACAAACATAACCAAATCAACACGTGTTTCGTTTGTACTTCGTATTGTGATTTATTCGTTTCGTGCGTAAATTGTCCTCTAAAACCACCAATTTTACCGCGTTTATATCCATTCTTGTTTATTACTTATACTACGTACTTGTAATAGTATTCTACTTCCTTTTTCGGTTACCCTGTGTATATATTTTCTGCTAGTTTATTCATTTATTGACTTTATTGCGAGCAAGTGTAAGTGTAAGTTTAAGTGCAATGGATTTTCCGAATGTAATATATAAACATAAGTGCTGTGTACCGGGCTGTTCTGATCGAACCGCAAAAAGACACCGTTTTCCGAAAGATGTAAATATGTGTTGTCAGTGGATTCAGCTTATACAGAATCCTGTACTTATGGATCGTGAAGTACATGAAATATATGATTCATTTTATGTATGTCACAACCATTTTGCTGAAAAGCATTTATCACCAGGAACAAGACGAGGTTTGTCGCGTGATGCTGTGCCAACTTTGAACATACCAGGTATTGTTGAACAAATACACTAACAAACTTAAGTACAAGTTATCAATTAAATACTCATAGGAATCGACAACACTTCTAATATTACATCTGAAGCAACGGGTACAGAGAATAATCCTACTCAAGATCCTACTACTATACAAGTATTTCCATCTACATCTTCTATATTGCAGCTTACAGGTATGACAGATAAAAAATATTCTTCTGATTAACACAAAAACACTGGTTATAGAATGTATTCAAAGTGCAGCTACAGAGAACGCAGGTACTGCTCAGATCGAGGCTCCGACAGTTGAGAACATAACTCCCCCCCCATTGAAGTCACCACCATCAGATGGTAATTTAAACTAAGTCGGTTATCATATTTACCTATCTAATATTTACATAATTTATTAGGTCGTAAGAGAAGAAGCTTTTTAAAAGTCGTGAATGTAACTAGGCAGAGTCAATTAACTCCACGCTGTAAGAAGATGTACAACGTTGTTACTGAATGGGCAAAAAAAACAGCCAAGTTACAGCACAAATTTGGAAACTTGCAAAATAGGTTACTTCTGGCAACGAAGGCTGCACAAAACCCCTGTTTTTCGGAATTAGTAAACAGTGTTAACGATTTAACTTACAAGTTTATTCTTCAACAGGTGCGTACTCAAAAACAGGCACCAAAAGTTCGTCGATTTTCATTGGACGAAAAAATCCTATCGTTAACACTTTTGAAAACAAGTGGGAAAGGATATCGTCTTTTGTCACAAATATTTGCACTTCCATCACGACGTACCTTGACAAATTTATTAAATAAATTACCATATCGTCCAGGGATCAATAAACAAGTGGAAAATAGCCTTAGGACTGTGATTGCAAGTTTGCCCGAAAATGAAAAACTATGTGCCGTTGTATTCGATGAAATTTCCATCTCACCGCTGCTACATTATAGTTCCAAATACGACTGCATTGAGGGGTTGACCGATTTAGGATTTAAGAGATATCCACATATAGCAGATCATGCTAACGTTTTTTTAATCAAAGGGGTGTATCGACAATGGAAACAGCCTCTTTCATTTACTTTCTCCAGTGGACCCCTTTCTTCAACACAACTGAAACATATGATAAGAGATATTGTCACTATGTGTCAACGTGTTGGGCTTGAAGTAGTTGCTACAATCTGTGACCAAGGTGCTGGAAATCAAGCGGCGATTAATTCTTTATTGAAGGAAACTAACGAATATTGTGTAATGAACAAAATACCCAACAATTACTTGGGTATATTAATTAATGACAAAGAAGTTATTCCCCTATACGATGTGCCACATCTTTTTAAAGGCCTGCGGAATAACTTATTAAATAAAGATCTGCATTTCAATATGAATGGAGTAGACCAAGTAGCAACTTGGAAACATATTGAACAACTATATTTTTTGGATACATATGATGATACACGTATGTTAATTAAATTAACAGACAATCATGTGATACCCAATAAAATAAATAAAATGAAGGTGTCAAGCATGACTCAAATATTCAGTTATGCTGTTGGATCTCATTTACAACGTTTCGCTGGTTGGGGTAAGTACTGAAAGTATAATTGCAAAGAGAATTTTAATATAATTTTTGCAGATACCAATACTGAATACAGTTTACCACCTGCAGCTAAGCAAACTGGCGCATTTGTATTATTTGTGGATGCATTGTTTGACAGTCTAAATGGCAACAACAAACTCGCTCCTGTGAGTAAACCTCTAAAAGGAGCATTAACAAAAACTTCTCCCCATGAGGCATTTTGGACAACAGCGATTCATGTTTTGGGAACTATGAAGTTCTTGGATTCGTCAAAACAAAAATTGGTGCATGTGCCGTCAATAAAAAATTTAGTTTATACTATTAAAGGATTTATACATTTAAAAAAAAAACTTTTAAATAAGGTGAGTTATGTGTTACCACGTGCTTTTAACCAAGACTGTCTTGAAAATTTTTTTGCATCTGTGAGAAGTCATGGAAGGCGAAATGTATCCCCAAGTGCATTTCATTTTATATCGTCCTTTAAAGCACTTTTAATCAATAATTTTTTGTCGAGCCACTCCGTGTTTTCAAATTGTGAAAAAGATTTCAATGTAGGCGCGCTGGACAACTTACGCACATTTTTAACGGGTGAGGAGATTGTTGGCATTAGTCCGTTAGATGTAAGTATTTGTGAGAATGTGCCAGACATTTTACATGTCAGAAAAACTCAGATTGCAAAAGCAACAATAGCATATCTGGCTGGATATATTGGAAAAAAAGTGTTGAATAAAACAAATAACTGTAATTTATGTAAAATTTTGCTAACTTCTTCAGATAATGATGTGCCATTAGATGTTATTGAAGCTAGGGAATATAAACAATCCAGTCTATTTAGACCTGGCAGCTATTTATATTTTATTGTAGGGCAAGCTTGCTCATATTTATTTTATTTAATTCCAAGGCATTGCCATAAGTTCATGCTACATAAAATTTTAGCAAAAAAAATAGCAGAATTATTAAATTTTAATGTTCTCAATTGTGAAAAACATACCCAACTAGGGTCATTAGTTCTTAATTTAATTGTTAAGACAGTATTACATTTTTGGTGTAAACAAATTAATCGAATTTCTAACGGTTCAGATCAACGGTTTTCCAAGTTAGTGGCAACCAGAACTGATTTAAGTGGTATTGATCAAGTGAAACTTGAAGCATTAAAAAAATATAAAAGTAAATGCAAATTACACCATAAATACAAAAAGAGGTGTGAGTAACCTTAGTGATTGTAATCCTTGTTACATCTGTGTACCAAATTTTTTATAGTATACTTATTGTATTTGTATGTGAATGAATTTGTAGATTGTATTGTCATTGTAATTGTGTGAAAGTATTAACTAATAAACGACATCACTATCTTTATTGATTATCTGGGTTATATAAATACATGATTGGTGTTTCTCAATATCATCCATTTATTTCTGTACCTCTAACTGTTTCTTGATCACAATCTCAAAATTCATACTTCCATTAACAATATGTACTCAAAGGGCAAAAATGTGTAATAATCTATAATTTAATTACACTAAATAATGGTCCTACTTACACATTATCGGTTGACAAGTAATAAGGTTTACACATACTTATCCATTCCGTCACATTATGAACCATCAGAAAACTGTCAACATAAATGACCAGTGTGCATTGCGATGAGGACATTCCCTGGCTGGTACGGAATGGATTAGTGTGTAAGCTTTAATTTAACATAAAGCCTGAAACCGCTATTCACATTACGGGTAACAGTCCAGGCACGCTCCAATCAAATGACCACGGTATTTGTTCATTATAGAATATATTTGACCGGACCGATAGATGTTTCAGCCTTAAGTGAACAATAAATTTTCATTTTTTCAAGTATTCAATTTGTCCATCACAAATTGACTACTTGAAAAAATTTCCAGACCAGCGTTACCAATTACATATATTTAAATTTGCCGCGTTTTATAAATTAATTATCCTCGCATCCACGGGATGGCGCTAAATATATATCCAATTTTTAATATTACGTTTCTTATCTATTTGTATGTGATTTGTGGCAATCAAGAACACTAAAAATGATCTGTACATGAAATTTTTGAAGCGTTATCTAACAGGGGAATCTACAAGACAACATTAACTCAAAACTTTAAAAAATCATATCCTTCTACTTTGATCGTAGGTATTAATAACACCTCTGTTCTGAATCGAACGTTCACTCGTAAACAGTATGAGGAGGCTGCGCAAGTGTTGGAATATACGTATCCTTGGATAACACCTTATACACCGGCATCTCCATCGTTATCATATACTTCTTCAACGCCTTCGTCTAGTGGTGAGGATGAGCGGGAAGAATTTCGATCGATTGAAATGAATGAGCTTGAAAATGAAGTAGATTATAAATTTAGAATCAATCGATTAGTTCATCGAATTGAACTGGATAAACAAAGTCTACGTATTTATCCTCAACTAGAATTGGGAAGTTTTCCTTCTAGATTTTATAGACATGTAAATGTAGATCCTACAAAAATTGATTTGTTTCGATACCAAACTTACCTTGATAGTTGTAGTTGAAATGGGTGTAATAAATAATATTCAAAATGTTATTGTTTGTTTACAAGTGTATTTAAGCGTACAATTAAAGACAATTGACTGGTGGAGAAAGGTATCTTCTAAAAAGATATCGGTTTTCTTATACTTGTATTGCAAACCAATTTAACACTTACGTGTTGAAATGGGTGCACTAAATAATATTGAAATTGAGAAGAAGCATCAACATATTTATATGAGGATTCACTATGGTCACAAGGCTTTCCCCGCCACTCGCTACATCGTCTGATTTCATGCTGGCATTGTTTCCTATAATTAGCTTAACAACCCGATTTCTTTTTAACTTTTTTGTTCTAACGTTTTGTTCCTGTTGATTAATATTGTCGTTGCCTATATAAGTTCACTGTTTTCTGCTGATTAAGATTTCTGTAGGTTGCCGCGTATTGTTTTTTTCTGTTAATGTTCCCCGTTTGTATAGTTTCACTGTTTCCTATATAAAGATTTCCGCAGGATGTCGCGTTAATGTATACGAAGCGTTTTCATATTAATATAGTTAGTATCTAAATTGTTTGAGTAGAAGAAGAAACTCTTTCAAACTTATATAGTTGGTGTAACTATTCCAATAAATAAATAATGGATCTAAACGAATTAACGCGATCGGAAATATTGTTGAAAGGAGTGTCCTTAAATTGCAAGACATTGAGGGCGTAAAAATATACGAAATTGAAAAAATAAAATCGATTATCACGCATTTTGGACGAGGAATTGTATGTGAAGTTGTCGGTAATACATCAATATTTTTACCGCAAAGGATGCGAGAAATGGATGATGAAGTAGTCAATCAATTAAACAAATTTAAGATGGGTATAGTGTGAACTGGTTTTTTTCAAAATAATATTAATAAATGCGATATGCTTGCTATCATAATTGTTTTTTTAAATATATATGATAGGTACAGAGGAGGGGAGCACCTTCATATAAAAACAATTGGGTATACGTCTAATATCCAGTTCATAACTAGTATCTAGGTATTTCATTAGCTAAAGCTACCTAATTTACCAATCGTTTAAAAAAATGTCTTCGTCTTCAATTATCGAAAATATAGACGCATCGGTCAATTTGATCCAACATTTTTATAAAAATTACCATCATGGTATAGCATGTCAGATTCCAAAAATGATAGACGTGATCAACGCCAACCTAAAGTCGATTAAAGTTTCATTAGAAGCTACGATATCGGTAGCGGATAAGAAACATCTTGCAGCAGCCGCCGCGAAGATGGAGCGTTATAAGCTGATGATCAATCAATTGGATGCATCTATATCCGGCACATCCCTCGAAGCAAGACCATTAGTGAAATGGAGGGATTTAGTAACAGCCTTTAAATCAAGGGTGAGCACCGGCATTATTATTAATTCGGGTCATAAAACAATAGGAACATTTTTTAGTGATAGTAGTAAGGTCTTTTCAAATAAGATTAGACATATTTTTAGCAAGTACAATCAACATTTAAAAGTAAATTGTGAATTTTGTGCAGAATTTGTCAAACCATCCTCAAATAGCGATAATTTAGATTTAAATGCTCGAGAATTTAGTTTTAATACGCGAAATTTTACTATTTTAAATTGTAATTTGGAGGAGGAAAATTTGAAAAAAGTATTTGAATCAAACGTAGACTATCGTTTGCTTGACTTCGACGAACAGCAGAGTGGGTGGGCTTTATCGCGAATTATTTCATTAACTGTGAACGCTAATGGTACAACTTTAGTAAAAGCTTCATCGTACATCGATTTACCTAATGAAGTTAAAGTGAAACATGCGGTCATCAACGTTAAAAATAACGATGAGGCTTGTTTCGGATGGGCCTTATCTTCAGCTCTTTTCTCTGTGTCCCAACATTCCGATCGTGTTTCCTCATATCCTTATTATGCTAAAATCCTAAATTTTCAAGACATTAATTTTCCTATGACTCTAAGCCAACTTCCTAAATTTGAAAAACAAAATGCTCATTTATCCCTTAACGTTTATGGGCTTATCCGAAAATCTCTAATTACATCACCGTCCCCTTTTTTAATAATAATAATAATTTATTTGCATGTTATTGTGGCAAGGCACTTACATTTGTCAAACTTATCATCAAATAAAAAAGAACAGCATGTAAATTTATTAACGATCTAAGATGATTATGAAATTGAGGATAATAATAATAATAATGACAACGTTGATGATCATAGAGATAAAGCTGTGAAATTCCACTTTTGTTAGATCAAAAATTTGTTTAAGTTAGTGCATTCGCAGTTAACGAGGAACAACAGAAAATTATACATTTGTGATAGGTGTCTCCACTACTTTAATTCTCAAACGAAATTGAGCAGGCATGAGTCGGATTGCAAGCAGATGAACAAATGTAGGCTAGAAACGCCAAAACCAGGTACTACCGTACATTTTTATAAAGCATGTTCAGGAGTTCCACAAGGATCTAATCTCAACCCCCTGTTGTTTGTTGTACCTGTAGGTTGGTCCTACGAGACGGATATTAACCATCAAAGATTGAAGATTTAAAAGCATCAAATTATCAAGTTCAAATTACGAAGTTAATTGTTGACGAAAACGAAAGAAATCTTTTTATCCTCTTTCCTTGATTTCATTGTCGTTTTGCGCCAAAACAGATTTAATATCATTACAATAAATTACGTTACAATTTATTACGTACGTACAGTCCATTCTATCGTACATAACACTGGTTGTACATTTAAAAATGGACTGCAGCTAAAGGATTTCGTGACATTAAATAAAAAGCAATGACTTGACAATTCCGTATTGCAGATTTACACTGCGCTGCTCGTGAAAGATCTAAAAAATAATCATATTTTTAAAGTTTATAAAGCTCAATTTTCAACTATAGTCACGGAAAACTACAAACTTAGTCCGTTTTCGTTAACAATAATCATAGGTGTTTGACTGTAGCGGATCATAAAATTGTACTATTAATCCCTACGCTAGTACTATTGAACAGACAAATACTTCTTTACAGAGATATAAGGCTTTCTGCAAACAATAGGCCCAACATCAATAGGGAAAACAAATTGGTCACTGTTACTGTAGTGTGTACGTGGCCTTTTTTTAATGCATTCTTAATAATGACACATTATCAAATAGTTCATTTAATCCAAAATTTACCGTAACAAAATGTTGCGGAGCTTCTGTATCACGTGAATATAATGAAGGAGTATCCGTCATAAAATGTTATACATAATATCATCTCTGTCTAAAATTAAGAGGTCCTTTTCGGCGATGAAGCATCTCAGATCCTAATACATAAAATATTTTGTCTGACTACTAGGTGAACAGTAAAGGAGGAGGCGTTTTCTAGCCTCTGAAGGAGTACTTTCATATTTATTTTATCAACCAACACCACCAACTAGATCAAATATCAAACAGGAACACATTGACCAAAACGTTGAATAAAAAAAATTAATTTTAAGTGAAAAGCAATGCAACTCTGCTTGGTGAAAATAATTCATCCAATTTAGTTGTTCTGTGGAAACGAATAGTAGTTCTGCGTAAGCGCATTCGAGGTAATCAGATGTACGCTCAGTTTCTCTTGTAGTGTGAAGTGCAAGTTTTTAATTCGTTGTAGGTCTATACCCGGTGAATATTACAAAACCGAACGTAGGCAAGTTTTTTTTGTAGATACCTTAACAACATTCCACTAGTTACTGCACATAACACAGTAAAAGTATGTATTTCAAATCATCCCCGTTCATTTTAAAAGGTCATAAATCAGTCAGACACGAGGCCAAAGACAGTGCAATTGCGTCCCCCTTCATTTAGGTGAGGTCATGAACAGGGTCAAGGTGGATGCCGTGCCCCTCCATTCTTTCCCTACTACCCTCGAAATAATTTAACTCCTGGAAAAACGGCATTGAATTACAGGTTGTAAAGGGTTAGAAGATGTGTAGAGTGTGCTTTCGGTATTGTTTGTGCTAAGTGGAGAATATTAACGAAAGAGATCGAAACACATACAAAGAAGCTAACGACATTATAAAAGCCAGTGTATTTTACACAACTTGGTTAGAGAATTCAATGATTTTGATTTCGGTAATATTCAAAAAAATGTACCTAAACGAATTTTCTCCAAATCACTCAACAAGAAATCGCAATCCTACAGTGGCAACTAAAGAGATTACAAAACAATTTACAGACTCAAGGACCATCCGATTAACAATAATGGTTAAGTTACAATGGTTACAATATTAATTGTTCAAGTTTATTCCATTTCGCATATTTCTAGAAATTATTAGAATTAAGAAAACCGCTATTACATTTCTCTCTAAGTGCTAGTTCAGACACGACGTTTTCCGCGCGGATTGAAACCGCGCTGTTTCATCCGCTCGGGTCTATTTGGAGTCAATATATCTGTTCATACGTAACCGCGCGGATCCAAGTCCGCTCGGTAGCCGTCGGTCAACCGCCAAATACATGTTACCGCTCGGAATTCGCACGGATCTGTTTGTATTACAACAAATGAGGGTGTTCAGTTCGACTGCGGAATCCGTGTGGAACAAACGTTTTGATGATGATGGAGCGCTTCGATACCGAACTATTCATTGATGAAGTGGAGAAAATGCCTGCAATTTGGGATATGAAAAGTGCCGATTACTCCAATAGAATTAAGAAAAATGGAGCCTGGCAGGAATTGGTGGAAATATTTGCACATGGGGAAGACACATTAGAAAAAAAAATAATTGTACTTGGTAAGTGGTTTTGTATTTCAAACTAATTAGGTACGTATTACAGAGTTCTATAGATAATAATCAAATTAAAGCAACTTGAAAAAAATTATATCATTTTATCTTGCCATTCGACACGACCTTCATTTACAAAATACCTTGCAAATTTATCTCGCATATTTAAAGATGAAGGGGTTCCTCTACCTGCGGGCAGTCCATTCAAAGTTGTTAGTGGTGCGGTATAGAGAGTATCTTCATACTTGTAACCGTCCCTGATTCTCACATAGTTATGCAGCACGCAACATGCTTTTATAATATTCTCGGCAAAATCTATATTTACATCAATCGGTCGATGAAAGATGCGCCACTTATTAGCGAATATTCCAAAAGTGCACTCGATGTATCGTCGAGCCCTTGATAATCGATAGTTAAAAATCCTTTTTTCATAGGATAAAGAACTGCCTCCATATGGTCGCATTATGTTCTCCATTAAAGCAAAGGCTTCATCCCCAACTATGACATGTGGCAATGATACATGGTCGGTGTTAGATATGGGCTTTGAGGCTGGTATATTTAATGACTTTGCTAATAATCTTTTATAAAAAATTGAATTTTTGAAAACAGCAGAGTCGCTACTTTTGCCATAAGCCCCTATGTCAACAGCAACAAAGCAGTAGTTGGAGTCACAAATTGCTAAAAGTACCGTAGAAAAATTTTTTTTGTAGTTATGATAAAGAGATCCTGAGTGGTGGGGTTTTATGATTCGAATATGCTTCCCATCAATGGCGCCAATGCAGTTGGGAAAATTTGCATTCTCCTTGAATTCAGTTTCAATTCTTCTCCATATCTCTTCAGTCGGTTCCGGCATTACAGTATTTGACAATATTGACCATAATGCCTCACATACTTGACGCACTATCCCTGTGACTGTAGATTTTCCAAGCCGAAAGTTATAGTGCAGTTCTCCAAATGAACACCCCGTCCCCAAATACCTGAAAAAAAAAACAAATACATATTGTACAGGGCGTCCCACTAAGAATGGCTCTCTGCTGCATCTCAGAAAGTGTCAGTCGCATGGTTTCAAGAAAAAAACAAATTTTGTTAAAGTGGCCATGAGAAATTGTTAGAAATTAAGTTTGTCAGTCTAGCGCTAGAGGGCGCAACAGTAAATTAATCATCTAATTCCTTTTTTTTCAGGAGCCACATTGCAAAAAAAGTGGAAAAACATCCGCGACGCATACATGAAAGAGTACAAGAAAAATACATCGATTCCCTCCGGTTCGGGGTCACAGAAAGGTACAACGTACATTTATTTTTCCCGGCTCTCATTTCTTCAAGTGTGTGCTGAGAATAAGGAAACCACCAGTAACGTTGAGGAACCAAGAAATGAAGAGCAAAGAAATGAGGGTGAAGAAGAAGATTTTGTAGAACCTAGGGATATTCGTCCTGTTTCGAAAAAGAAGAAAACTTTGAATTCTTCCGAGGAACGGTTAACCGATTTATTGGAAAGAAGTATCCAAACACGAGACAAATTTCAACATGAAACTGTCAGCCAAGATGAAGACAAACTCTTTTGTTTGTCATTGTACAAAGAACTAAAAAATGTACCTGAGCAAAAGCGTCTGGCAACTAAGATAGAATTACTGCAGGTACTTCAAAAAGCACAAACATTACCAGGCAATACTATTCGTCTCATATCGCAATCGCAGCATTCACCCTCTAACACGTACACAAATTTTTGGAATAATCAACATTACAGCTTTCCACTGGGATCTTCTACTGTGACTGAATCTGCACAACCCTCACCACTATCACAAACCACTTCTGACTCATCGCAGTCTAAAATAGTTGAAGAACTTCGGTTCATATTGTCTTAACTTGGGATATAATGTTATAAATTGACCATGTGTGAGCCTATCTCGCAATATTGGATGCACCCAATACTTTCTTTTTCTTCTTTTCCGTTCTTTCATTCTTTTGTAGAGTAACCAAAAGCATATTGCTTCTTCGACATCCATGCTTAAACTGAACTTTCTGAGGGATCTCTTGGTCTGTTTCCGCGTATTCAACCGCGCGTGTGTGAACAACATTGAATTTCCGCGCGGATGGAACCGAGCGGTCCCATCCGCGCGGAAAACGTCGTGTCTGAACTCAGCCTAAGTTGCAAGTAGTTAGTTACGTTTTTTATTTCGTCGTGAACTAATCGTACACATTATGTCAAACTAGAATTAAGTTCAATCTGTAACACGTCTTAATCAATAATTGTTAATATATGGTGTTAACCCATTATAATCCAGCGTCCTATTTATAGGACAACACACAAACAATTTTTTTAAGAAAAATATTGACCCCATTTTCTACTTCTGTCGATAATTTCGATTTCAACAGGGTTCTAGAAGTGTTCTCTAATTTTTTGAAGTTTGAAGAGGGTCAAGTTAGAGATTTATAATTTCTTGAAAATTCACAATTTTCTTTTGGAATACATTACTTTACATAATATTTGTTTTTGGTTTCCTATTGCAATATTTCTATCATTCAGCTACATAGATACATTCATTGATATATAGTGATTGTAACTATTACCATTTTACCCCTTATTTTGATTACATAACTTCTTTATAACCCTCAAAATTTGACCGTCCTATTTTTAGGACGCTGGTATTTAGAAGTATCGTCCAGCGAATCCCACATTAGTTACCATGCGCATATAATGTATTGTTGGATTCATTGTCAACTTACCATTTACGTTGCTTTCCTTACTGCATACACATCAAAATTGTAGTGGTGTTGTTTATTGTGTGTTTTATATGATACTTGCGTGGTGTAAACAGCAACAATATGGACTATTATAATACGAGGGCTCTAACACTGGCGGAAATTGAAGATATAATAAATGATCCTAATTTTATGGAAGATGTTGAATCTGCTGACATCGTTGTTTTACCACCGGAAACTGATTATCTCACAGACGAAGATGAAGCTGATGATGATATTCTGGGAATTGCTGAAGTGAATGATGTTCCAGGTGAGCTTGAGCTTCAGTACACGACATCACAATCAGAACGAGTTGAGGTAAACGATAGTAATAATACAGAAATACCGGCCAGTCACCCTAAATGCACGTCCACTAAATCGAACAAACGAAAACGGATACTTACCGATGTTTCTCCTACATGGCGTAAAGTGCATCCATCCTACACAAAACTTCCAACCGAAGGTAAAGGGGCTACTGTACGATTTGAGAACATGAAAACTAAACTAATTGAAAAAACTCCGTGTGAACTGTTTGAAACGATGTTCACTGATGATGTTATAGACTACATAACGAAAGAAACTGTTCGATATGCATCAGCAGTAAAAAATGATACTAAATTCACATTGTCATCAGAAGACATAAAGGCATTTTTAGGAGTATTGTTGTTCTCAGGGTATCACAAGCTGCCATCAGAAAGACATTATTGGAGTGAACAAGAGGACCTTGGTGTAAATATTGTAAAGAATTGTATGTCGCGAAACAAATACCTAAAAATAAAAAGTTATATACATTTCAACGATAACGATCAAGCTAACGTTAACAAATCTGATAAGGGTTTTAAAGTTAGGCCACTTATCATCCAGATGAATGAAAAATTTCAGCAATGGGGTATTTTTGTCAAAGAGTTATCTATCGATGAGATGATCGTGAAATATTTCGGTAAACATGGATTGAAGCAATTTATACGCGGAAAGCCAATACGATTTGGATATAAACTGTGGGCTTTGTGTTCTTCTAATGGATACTGCTTCCAGTTTGACTTATACTGTGGTGCTGAAACCTCAACAAATGTCGCAAGAAATGGTGATTTAGCTTTAGGTTCGAGAGTCGTTGTGAATCTTCTTGACTGCGTAGAAGATGCATCAAGTCATTGTGTCTATTTCGATAACCTTTTCACCAGCAGAGACTTGTTGTTATATTTACAACAAAAAGGTTTTCGTGCAACTGGAACTTTGAGGGAAAACAGGTTAGCTAAGTGCCCCATAAAGGATTCGAAGAGTCTTGGAAAAGAGTCTCGTGGTGTTTTTGACTACAGATTTGATTCTAGTGGGGAAATCCTTTTCTTGAAATGGAATGACAACAAATGTGTCACTATCGCCACAAATCATGAAACAATTGAACCATTGCATCAAGCAGCACGATGGGACAGAAAAAACAAAGAAAAGAAGCAAATTCCGCAACCAAGGGTTTTGAAGCAATATAATATTCACATGAGTGGAGTAGATCAGCATGACTGGAATGTGGGCAAGTATGCTGTTCAAATTAGAGCTAAGAAGTGGTACTGGGCGCTATTTACTCGTATGATCGACATGGCGGTTGTAAATTCTTGGATCATTTACAAAATGATAAACAAGTCGAGCATGCCGCTACTCACATTTAGAAGAGCTATTGCAGTAACCTACTTGAAACTTGGAGTAAAACCAGCCTTAGGTCGTCCGATTATGTCATCCGCATCAAAGATTTTTGACGATGTTCGTTATGACAGTAAAAGTCATTTTATGGGAACAAGAGACAAGCAAAGAAGATGTCAAGGGGACAATTGTAAATCAAAGCCATTGACATTTTGTGTAAAGTGCCAGGTGACTCTTTGCAAACAATGTTTTGTTCCGTATCATTCAAAATGACTTTTTTTGCATCTCACGATAAAAAAGAGTATAGTGGCATAACTATCGAATATGACAGTATTTTTTATATTTAGTCTCAATATTTAGGGAATTTATGTTTCGAACATATTACCTACATAAGGACATATTTATAACAGTAAATCCCAGCGTCCTATATAGGACGCATCATATTTTCGAAAATGCTGTTCCAATTTTTGTTTTTCAACTTTTTGTGTTCTGTTTATCATATAATAAACATGTTTAACTAGAAAAATCGGTAGTTTTCAAAAAATTTAAAAGTTGGGACTTAATGGGTTAAGCTGAGTTCGCGTTTTAATTTCAAGAATTAAACTTCGAACCAGTCCTTTTTAATCGAAGAAATTGCTAACAATAGGGTAAACCCGTCCAAGAGTACGCACCTAACTGTTTTTTTATGTTGTAGAAGAAACAAAGTGTGTAGGGTAAGTGGGGGGGAGATGGCCATAGTTTTATATCGTGCATGAAAATTTCACTAGAAACTGCAATAAAGAACCGCTCTTGCATGGATATACTTCCTAAAGTATCGGCAATCTACATCCTGAGGTAAAAAGACTTTATTTTAAAAAAATGATTAACATAAAAATCAAAAACGAAAACAATGCAATTGGCCATCTCTCCCCAACCTATCGGGTAAGATGGCCATACTACTAGGGGAAATATGGCCAGGGTACAAACGACAACGTAAGGTAAGTATTTATTGGTGCTAAAATGAAACATGAAATCATCATTAATTAATTCAAAAAATAAACAGTAAAAACCAGTAGGTAAGGAATAGTTTTGCCCTCTATTTTTTTTCCTTCAATTTCATCTTACCACAATTTTGACAGTGGTCGCCAAAAGTGGTGCAGGTTTCGTGTAGCCAAAAGTTACAGCGAATGCATTGGATCCAGTCGACCGTTTTAGTCGTGGAGAAATAACACTCACCACATCCTACACATTCGTTTTCATTAAACTCTTCACCGGCACTATCAGAACTTTCAGCGAACACCACCTCCGCTTCATCGCTACTGGATGAGTCACGCATTGTTTTTCTCTTTTGAGACTTCGGTGTTTTCACCATCATTTTCTCTTTGGTTGGTTTCTTCTTTAATGATTTCTGCAAACATTCCTTACGATTTTCTGGCGATGTTAGAAGAGATGCAACTTGTTTTGCGCGCTTTTTGGCAGACTGTACCAGTACCGGTACTGGAGAGATTCCGTGGAGAAGTTTTGTCATTGGAGACTCTTCTGGAACGTGACGAATTTCTTTGGATGTACTAGGTTGCGGCTCATCTTTTTCTTCCCTAAGTTCTGTTCTTTCGGGTTTGTCAGGTAACGGGTCACGCAAATTTTTTGAATTAGGTTGTTTAGTCTTCTCGGGTACTGCATCATCAACGGGAACCGGCAGTTCGCCGTTGTCTGCAATAGCAAACGCAAAATCTGGAATCGCTTGTGGGTTAAATGGGAAAATCCCACATGCTCTAAAACCGGAAACCGCATTTTCATTAGATGCTGATTTGCCCCAACTTTCTTGCAGAAGTTGTCCAAACTGTTGTCTCGTGATGCGACGACCCGGATGATTTTTTAGCCACAGTCGGCAGGCGTTGTAAAAGTTGCCTTTAAGGGATTTAAACACCGCTCTATCAAGTGGCTGGAGATAATGTGTTGTGTGACTCGGCAGACATAATAGAATTATGTCATTGGAGTCACAAAAATTCAGCATTTCGATTGATGTGGAGTGTGAGCCGTGGCCATCCAAAATTAGCAGCACTTTCCCAGCTGGTTTTCGAGGAAGGAAGTGGTCCCTTAACCACTCCAGGAAAATGGTACTGTTGATATAGGCCGACTTCTGAGACATATACAGGATAGAACCAGGAGCCATATTGTCAGTAAACTCTGGTTTCTTGTTTTTACCTTTCATTATGCATGCTGGTGGTAAAACTGTCCCTTCAGCGTTACAGCAGCCTATGACGGTAATCGTCTCTCCTCTCTCAGTCGAAGTAACAGTTGAAACTGCTTTCGAACCCTTTGCTGCCAGGACATGTCCGGGCCTGCTGTTCAGCTGCAGACCAGATTCATCCATGTTATAAATGTGGCCTGGTTTATCAAACAAGTTATGCTCTTCGAGGGTGGTGCGGAGCAGTTCAAAGTACGCTTCAACTTCTTGGCGGTTCATAGCTTGAGATCGGGCAATGGAAACGCCTTCGGACTTTCTTACGGATATGTCAGGGTTTCTTCTCAAGAACGCATTTAGCCAGTCGTAGCCCGCTTTCTTGGTTTCATTATTGAAGCGATGTTTAATGCCAATCTGAGCAGCATATTCGTAAGCAATGCGACGTAGATCATCTCTTGTAAGAGGAAAACCCCGCCTTTGCATCAATTTCAGATGCTGTGAAAATCGGGCTTCATTATCCTTCCCTAGCATACAGTCAGGACCCATGCTGCCTTTCAGATGATTATTATTCTTTAAACGTCTCTCTAGGGTTTTTCGCGGTATGCCGAATGTCATGGAAGCCTGTCTGACGGAGGAATTGTTCTGGTTCACAGCTTCGATAGCAAGTATCAAATCATTTTGGCTCCAATTGCCACGGCATCGAACGTGCTTCGGGGTATACGTTCTTGGCATCTACGAAGAACAAAAATAATGCAATTAACTACATGGCCACCACACCCAGAGAAAACATGGCCATCTATCCCTTGTGTCTGGGAGAGATGGCCATAGCAGGTTTGCAGCGACATAACTACAGCACCAACCGGAACTATAGGTTAGGATCATCTCTAAAGTTTCTACTTCCACAAAAAAAAATACCTGCAGCATGAAACTAACATGTATCATATGCTATCATATAATGTTTTGTATGTGGTTGAAAAATATTCAAGCCAATGAAACAATCAAAGTTATTTTATACTTACATTGAACAATCGTGGTGCGTAATACACATGCTACACAGCAAACTGATGCCACTAGGATCTATATTACAGCACCAGCAACGCCATCGATCGTTAAACATTGGAATTATTTGAGTGGGCCATCTTCCCCATATGGCCATCTTCCCCCGACTTACCCTATCTGTTGTACCGATTTATTGGTTAAATTTTAGTTTCGTGTAAATAACAAAAGAAAAAACGCAAAAAATATGTGGACATGTAATTGCGCGCTCTTGAACATGCGACCGTCTAAGAGCGCGCATATCCTGATTAACAAACGTCAAAAGTAATGGTAAACATCAATAAATCAAATCAAATAAAATTACGTACCTATTCAACAGAAATCGCATTTAAAAAATCCTGATGTATAGGAGGTGCACACTTCATGCCACCATTTATTGCAGCAACCTTTGCACTGAATTAAGTCAAAGTCTTCTGGCGGATCTGCATATGATTCCATACATCCCGGGCAAATACCACCTCCATTTTTAGACTTGGCTATTTCAGGAACTTTGTTTTGTTTACGCCGAGTCTTTTGTATTGGTCCGACTGCCCCAATTCTTCTTTTCGCTTTGGTGATCTGCACTGTTTGCTGCCTTTTAGGTTTACACTTTCTACTTTCCTCTTTCTCGAGAAGACTATCACGGAATGGTGTACTGGTGAGGATTTCGGACTTCATCGAAACTCTTTTCTTTTTAGTTTGTTTCCTCCAGCTTTTTTTTGGAAAAGGGCGCAGTTGCTCAGGAGAGATAAGATTATTCTGTCCCTGGTGATCATTATCTTCAACTTGGTTATCGATCGTGGTTGGCTCAGCGGTTTCCAGAATACTATGTGAATTTTGCTGGCGAAATTCTGCATTTTCAGTTATATTTACAATTTCATCTTCAGGTGTTGTTGCGCAGATGCATGTATGGTATGATGGTCTGGTGTATGAGGCGAATTTACTTCTACTATTTGACTACTCCGATCCTTTTCACGTGTGTTTGGTGACGTAGGTACAGGATGAACCACTGCTAACACTGTTATAGATCCCGGGTTAACATTTGTCTCATTTAAAAGCCCGAGATCTTCTGGAGAGACATCAATTTGCACATCACGTACAACATTTTCGTTACTGAATTCCGTGTTAGGAAGGGGCTGGTGTTAATCTCAACGGTATTATCTGTGACACTTGCCGGCATAAAATCTTCATCCGTAAATACATCTGGATTCAGTGGCCAAATACCAGTTGCTTTAAATGCACTTTCTGCCTTTTCGAGTGAGGATTAGTGACCATCCACTTATCCGTCTCTTGGCTGTATGCTGTTTTCAATGGGCCAAAAAACCCTACAGCCAATGGCTGGAGTCTGTGGCTACAATGTGGAGGGATGCTCAGCAAAACAATATGTTCTCGACAATAATTGATGCACTGCAAAGATATATGAGAACTATGATTCTCCATTAGCAACAAAACAGGATCCACTGCGGTGCTTTTCACGTATTCTTGAAAATGCTGAATCCATTCAAAGAACAAATCTGTATTTATGAAGCCGGAATCGGATACTAATAGCTTGGTTCCTGTAGGTGTACCATTTAATAATTCATCTTTTTTCCTTTTTCGGAAAACTGGTATTTTAAATAAGCAGCTTTTAAATTTTCATGAAATCTAGAGACCTGTACCTTGTTAAAACCCGTGGGCCTAGCGATGCTTGTTTTTTCGGGTTGCCTTATAGACAGGTTGTGTCTATCTCTATATCCTTTACACCAATCGTCCCCTGCTTGTTTTTTTTCCTTATTAAAAGGGTGTTGTATGTGGTTAGCTTCTGCAAACTCAAAAGCTAAAAACTGCAAATCTTTCATTGTGATTCCATAAAAAACTTGGTCCAATTTTAAAATATGGTTTCGTAGACTCACTTCCATTTCATCAGAAAACACTCTACGAAATCTACCTAGAGAAACTGGAACTGAATCTGCGTTCAATCTTTTTCTTAAGGTACTTTCATTTATGCCTAAATCTGAAGCAATTTTTCTTTTTGCGTCTCCATTTTTCAATCTTGTCCTTACATCATTCATAACTGCCTCCGTGAATATCAATTTACGTTTTGAAGTCCGCTTATATCGCGCGCAATAGGAATTACATTTTTGTTAATCGATCTGAAAATAAGAGACAAGTAAAACAATAGTACATTTCTAGTTCAATTGTATTTATTAGTGTAGCCCATTTGTAATTCTATAATAAATTATTTGGTATTAATACTCCTTCTATCATTAACTTAGTTGCAGCGGCGGGATTTTGTCATGGCGGGAAATTGACCAGCGGGTAATTCACCGCGCAGGATTTTCACCAGGCGGGCAATTGACCGGCGTGGAAATGTCCGTCGGGATTTTCGCGTCGGGCAAATTACCGGACACCGTCCAAGAGTACGCATTGCGCACTTTTGGACTGACGCGAGGTGCGCGCTTTTGGACAACGGCGCACAAGTAAATAAAAATACCGTGTACAATTAAGCGTTTCGTTTCCCTCCAAAATGTACCAGCCTCTATCATGATAAAAACATAACAAATAGTACATATTTGATTGGAAACGATTATACTTTATTAGCAAACACAATAAACGTTAAGTCACGGACCCTAAAAATTACATCATACATCAATCCAAACTTTTCGCAACCAACCTTTACGCGCCAATACGCGACTTGCAATACGACATGGATGACTGTTTTTATTAAATGCAATTCGTACTCTTAGACAGTGCGCGCTCTTAGGCGGGTTTACCCTAATTAAGTTTCAAATATCTGAAAATTTTAGATGGGTTATTGGTTTTGGACTTCCTCTTTGGCCTAGTAACGATTAGTACGTGATTTAAAAAAGGTCACTGGTTAAAATACGCAATTGATTCTAAGAAAAATATGTAATAAAACAGCTAGGCTAAAAAAATTATGAGTTTGTTTATTTCCGGTAAATCGTTGGGAGTGTTAATTACGGGCGTTGGTTTACTCGCGATATAAAAACAAAATGATCCGAAATTTGGAAGAACCTTTTTCGCAGATATTCGCGCAGGACGAATGTCGCTGCCACGCGGCTTTGGGCCATCGACGTAAAAAAAAAGGTCCAATTAAGTAGATATGATTTGTCGGGGGTTTTAATTTAAAACCGTGTTAACCAGAAACAAGTTAATTTTTCTGGAATAGTGAATCGTTCGGGAAGTATTAAAATCATTGTTTAACGTGCGCTTGAAAGACATCCGCCCGAGAATTGTATAAAATACGTAATGCGCGCTAGGAAGTAAGTAATTGTGCTTCCTTAACGTTTGGGAGATACTGTTGATCTGCGACAGTTTTGTGATTCAATTTGGATTACGCGATTGAAATTAAGAGACGGTAAAACGGCTCCGCTAGCGACTAGCTCCATCAAGTCACCTACATATTTGTAGTAGAATAGAATAATTTAAATCATCCTCCATTCAGAGCACACCATCTCAGGAGATATATATATATATATATATATATATATATAATTTACAATTATGTGCATGTGGTTATCTGATGAATGTTGTTGATATTAAAGAGGGTTAGTAAAGTTAATTGTGATGCGTTTGATTGAGAGCGTCTACATGAGCACAGGGCTTCCAAGTGTACAAACTATGTGCATGAGACTGTGCGCCACCCTGTGCTCACACAAAATAATATCGAGTTCATTTTCGATATAACTTAATTTGTGATAGTAACATTATTGTCTAATCACATATAATGTCATGAACAGATGATTTTAGAAAATAAACACTTAAGTTTGTTGAAATCTAATTTCATTTCAAAATTAAATCTCTTTTGTACAACGTATCCCAAAAATCGATTTTTTAAGATATACTATGGAAGTCAACGAAACATTTTAACCCATTATTTCCCATCGTACTCATTTGAGTACAGCGAACAAAACTGTATTGTGACGCCCTCTTTGTAAAATTATACATGATTTCTGTGTACATACAGAATACTTAGGGGAAAGGGGGGCACATTCGACCAATTTTGAAATAATAGTGTAAAATTCACTTCCATTATAATTGAACTGATCTGAGACCAATCCATAGTAAACTATACACCGTCGTACTGCTACCAGACCGGTTCAGATATTGGTAAATTGTTTTTATTCGGTTGTACTCCAGGTTGCAAAAGATACAACAAATGGTTCAATGTGCCCCTCCAGTGGGGTACTTTCAACCATGTAGTGGGGCAGTTTCAACCACATATAAATTGAGGAAAAGAAAGTGTTTTGACATTTAATGAACAACATAAGTATAACTGACTTAATTGACATTGTATGATGATATATCAACACTAAAAGAAAACAGAGTAGATGTTCTCGCAGTTTTTGCCACGTTAGGGACTGGTAACTTTGAAACTATATCGCATCGATCTACAGTTGCTAGGTCGTCAACCACTGGATAGACAAATTGATAACCTGGTACCTTACGACGCAAGAACTTTATCTCGTGTTCATTTCGATTAAATACGCGTATAACCTTGCCGACATAATACTTGACGCTCGTCTTAAGTGGAAATTTGACCAACAGGAAATCGTCAACTTCTATTACTTCATCGTCTAGCAGTTCCAGTTCTTTTTCTTCATTACTAAACTCGTCACTATTATCATCTGATTCTAGAACTACTGACTGGTTTGAGTCGGAACTACTTGTGCTTGTGGTCCTAGTCTTTTTGCATTTAATTCTTGACATATTGCTATTGTCTGGCAAAACCTGTTTCATAACTCTTTTTCTGTTTCTTTCTTCCTGCTTTTTCTTCCTGTTTTCCCTGTCTTCTTCAAGTTCTTCCAAACGATTCTTCTCCGGCGTATCTGTATAAATCCTGGATTTTCCCTTGCGGTTCCGCCTGTTTGTTGTCTTTTTTACGGACGGCCTTGGATAGGGTCTGATCATCTGAGGTGTGATAATAGGTGTAACTGATCTGAGAGGTGTTGACTGTGTGGCTTGGCTGGTTGAAGGTGTAACATTTTGGACGGTTGACGGACTGACTGCGTGCGTTGTTGGTGTATCTTTCTTGGTGGATGATGTGTCTGCATGTGTGGAGGGTGTATATGGATTATTAGTTTGCGTTTCTCCTTCACCATCAGTCACATTGACATAGCTTGCTGCAAACTCTTCTTCATTGAAAACAAGCCTATTAACACGCCATAATCCAGGTTTTTCAAACGATTTTGTTATATTCTTTTGAGTGAAGGCTGTTTGAAATGCAGTCTTTGTCAACTGAGCAATTTCTTTAATAGTGACTGGTTTTCCGGGATTGGTTGCCATCCAATCATTAAAAGCAACGGAACAATACGTTTTGAAAGAACCGTAAACCCCTACGTCCAGAGGCTGGAATTTGTGAGAAGTATGCGGTGGAAATGATAGCATAATTATACCATTTTCACGACAGAAGTTAATAGCTCTTACCGCTGTATGGGATTCATGATTGTCTAGCAAAAGGAGTATTCTGTTATCTTTCGAGCAATGCGTGTGTGTATGGATGTGTTTTAGAACACTAACGAACAGTTCTCCAGTCATCCAGCCACTACGATTTCCTAACGCAAGGCTAGATAAAGGTGCATTAGTCATGTAATCCTCAGGATGGCGTGTTCTAGGGAAAACATACACGGGAGGCAATGTATTTCCCACAGCATTTATTATGCCAACAAATGTGGTCAATTCACCGCGTTCTGCAGATGCGGCCGAGCTAACTTGTTTTTTCCCTTTCGCAGAAACTATTTTAACTGGTTTTAAAACAGTTGTTACCCCAGTCTCGTCTACATTGAATATTTGTTCAGGTTTTAAACTGTATTTCTTCATCGCCGAAATATAATTTTCAAAAAACTCCGAAACAGATACTTTGTTAAAACCTGTTGCCCTTGCCAAACTAGTATTTTCAGGTTTCCTTAACGCTATTCTATCTTTATTTCATTTCATGAAAGACTTTAACCACTCTATTCCACCTTTTTTGTTATTATGCCACTGATCGGGAAATTTGCAGTTAGGTAAAACATGCGCATAATCATAAGCCAAAATCCTAATATGTTTGTTTAACCCATAGTTCATATCTGAACATGTTTTGATATATTCTACTAGTTGGGTTTCTTGATCATTTGTAAAAACTTGGCTCACAGTATACTTGCTAGAATATGTAGGTTCATTATTGTCTCCATCACTTTCGTTGCCAGAGTCATTATTAAATAAAATTCTTAAGCTTTCTGGAGAATATTTCAGTTTCAATTTCTGTATTCTTGAATGTAACGTTCCACGCTTAACATCAAAATTTCTGGCTGCTATTCTCTCTGACATGTTTTCGCTCAAAACTGCTTGAATTGCATTTTTCATATTATTTTCGTCGATGTCTGCTCTGTTCGTCTTAGTTTTATAATTTCGCACCATCTGAAAACCGGATATCTACAATTTGGAATTGAAACTACCTGAAATTATCATGGGGCACTTTCAACCACTGGTCGAATGTACCCCGTGTATTGGTGGTTGAATGTGCCCCACGTGACTATGAAATAAATCTAGCGAATTATCAACACAGAAATGATACTTTGAAGTATATTATATTCGGCTTAGCTATCCGTAATAAACTCGAAAACGAATGTCAATGTGGTAGTCGGATTGTATTGCATATACTCCTATCACTAACAAAAGTAAACCGATCAAAAATTTACCTTAAACGCTCAGTTGCAACACTTTATTTTTTATATCTGTCAACGAACCACTGATGACGACCATACTACACAGAAATCACGAGTTGGTAATAAAGAGTACGTTCAGATTTTTACCGGCGGCAAATTCAAATAGCATAAAAGATACGGGTATTGGTTGATTGTGCCCCATGGTTGAATGTGCCCCCCTTTCCCCTATATAGTTTATTCCAAGTATCAATCATTTTCGCTAGGTTCCATATTGACATACCTTTGTGATAGATCAATTTGTACACCGGTGCACTTAACCAATAACTGACATGGTGCAGCCGACCACTGAAAGTCGCATAAAAGTAATTGAATAATATTTACAGGTGTTTATTGTTTTTAAAAGTATTCATTTATGTCCATTTGTTAATAAACCAGTGAGATTCTGTGTGGTAATCGCGGTTCTTTCCTGGTAAGTTAACGAAAGTGGGGTGTACTCATATGAGTACAGTGGATGAGTACAGTGGGTTGAAGGGTTGAAGTGACGTCTACATAAAATATCTGACTAAATGAACGTGGGCTGTTTTTTTTGTTTGCAGTTTGAAATGGAAGATTATTTAGAGATACCTCCTATAAACTTTTATGGGACGACTTATCGTCACTTGCAGCCTGCATTAGAAGAGATTGAAAGTGAAGTAGACATTATCGTCATTCCACCCGAGGTCGATGTTCAAACTAATGAAGAGGAAGGTGATGCAAATTTCATAGAAGAAGAACATTTATCCTTTCCTCATGACGTCGCTGGGAACATTGAATTACACTACGCGGAAGAAAATGACTCATGTTTTAGCGATAACGAAGAAAATTTACCACTGTCCGTTCTGCAGAAACAATTGCATAAGTCTACCAAACCAAAGGCTAAAAAAAGCAAGTTGCAGGAACCAACATGGGATAAGACCTTTGTTGACACTAGTATGCCATCAACATCTGGTTGCAGTGAGCGCATAGAACTAGTGAAATATGAACTGGCACAATTGAATCCAGTGTACGTCTTTGAGAAGCTATTTGATTCTGAAGTGTACGACCACATTGTGCAACAAACGAACATTTATTCCTCGCAAAAAAACGATATAAAGCTTTTTTTTTGGAGTTCTACTTTTAACAGGGTACCATAAATTGCCAAGCGAACGTTATTACTGAAGTTTAGCCGAAGATTTAGGTGTGCCGATTGTTGCGAGAGCAATGTCTAGGAATAGATTCCAAGAAATAAAAAGATAGATCCACTTAGCGGATAATAATCAGTTGGACCCAACCAACAAAATGGCTAAGCTTCGCCCTTTGATGTCACTTCTCAATCAAAAATTTGAACAGTGAGGTGTGTTTGGTGAGAAACTGTCTATAGATGAATCCATGGTTAAATTTTTTCGACGTCACTCCAGCAAACAGTTCATCAAAGGAAAGCCAGTTCGTTTTGGCTACAAAAATTGGGTGCTGCGCAGTTCTGCAGGATATTGTTTTGGGTTTGATACATACTGTGGAGCTAAAAACACTTCAAGTAATTCATCAAGCAACGATCTACCATTAGGATCAAAAGTCGTACTTGATCTTCTAAAAACACTTGCCGTGCCTTCTGATCATGAGGTGTTTTTTGACAATTATTTTACCAGTCACGGATTACAAAAAATCGTAAAGGATCAGGGCCAATGTGCCACAGGTACGGTAAGAGATAACCGTCCCCGACGATGTCCATTTTCAGATATCAAAACATTTAACAAAAAAGACAGAGGATATTTTGAGCACCTGTATGATCAAGATTCTCATCTTCTTTTCATTAGGTGGAAAGATAATAATAATACCGTAACCATAGCTTCAAATTATGATTCATTAGAACCTCTCGGACGAGTTAAGCGTTGGTCTGCAATTGCTAAGGGGAGGGTTGATGTGCCTCAACCAAGAATGTTTGCGAACTACAAGTCGATGGGAGGAGTTGATCTGCATGATCAATCTATAAACAACTACAGAATTGGCATTCGCAGTAAGAAATTGTGGTGGGTACTTTTTACTGTTCAGATAAATATGGCTGTTGTCAATGCTTTGAGACTTTTCCAATTGGCCGGCAACGAATCTATGCCGTTGCTAAATTTTCAAAGGGAAATTGCCCTCCATTTCAATTTCCTGAACTGTGTTTACGTTGCCCTTTCTGTGGCAATTATAATATCATATATACATGACGATTTTGTGTTATCTAATTAAGTTGTCAAAAATCGTACACATAACCTTTTGAAAGACTCGTTGTGAAGTGGTTAATCCGAAAGGTACCTTCAAATATTCAAATTGGCCTATCGGGGTTGTAAAAGATGTGTACGGTACTGATGTCTCGGCAACTCGAAGATGTTGGAATCCATTGTTTTAAATCCAATGACGTGAACATTTTTTTCCCATAAAGTTGATCCAATTGGTCATCAATTGAAGGTCTCGGAAAGTTGTCCTTGATGGTAATTTTATATAGTTGACTATAAATCCACACAAAGTCGGTAATCGTCAGTTTTTTTCCTTACTAGGACAATGAGGCTACTGTATGGCAATAAGCTAGGTCTAATGATACCTTCCCGACATAAATTGTCTAAAATCTCTTTTGAAGTTCTAGCTTTCTACATAACATAATCTTCTGAGACGAAATGAAATCGGTTGATCGTGTTTTAAGCAAATTCTGATTTCAAAGTTGTGTTCAAGTGACGGTTGTTGAAGGTTACTCACTCTCATAACAATTATATACAGCTTCTTTTAGAGTTGAACTTGAAGATGCATTAATATTTAACTCATCTTTAACCGATTGTGAACTATGCACATAATCAATGTTTAATATTTCCTGAATTTGATTGTCACTCTTTACGATCGAGACTTTAGAACCAAAAGTTACTTTAACATCAGGGTTACTATAGAGCATTCGCACCTTAGTATGCAGTATGGGGTCTTATGGACTATATCCCTCCTTTACTAATTTGCGTCATTCTTCAATAATCTCAGGATCTCAGGGAGAAGAGGAAATAGTTCCCTCTCCTTCTGGTCAACAGACGGCACCGAGTTCCCGGCAAACCGTTGCACACGAGATAACATTATCTCAATGCAACGATATCCTGAAACTCGCGGATACTATGTGTCCGGGAGTTTCGGCACGCGTCACTTCTGCGGATTTTCTCGCAGTCGTGAACGCAACCGGTCAGGTCCTGGGCCTTCATCGTTCCCCCTTAAAGAGGGCCCGGTTCGACCCACCTGCCTCGGTGGTAACCGACTTGGTAAGGGCTTGTCGAGCGACTAGCTCCTTACTCGCTGAAGCAGCTCCATCCTCTTTGCCTAAGGCAAAGACAAAGAAAGCTGCCCTTGCCTCTTCGGGTGCCTCCAAAGGGAAGCCCAAAGCGGCTGCTGCCGCGGGGGGAAGGGGAGTGCTGCTGTGAACCCTAAAAAGGCGTCACAGAAGGACAGTCCTCCTTCAACTCTCGCAGTAGCTGCGGCGGTACCAAAAACTCCGGCGGTCTTCAATAACGCTATCCTTATTCCTTACCGCAATGATGCCAAACTTACATATGATTGAATTTAAGCTTTAAAACAAAATATAACGTCAAATCTTCTTGTATTGTCATTACGTGTGTGGTTCGTTTTTGTCTTTCGTATTTAACACATTTTATTGTCTCATTGCTTTAAAAATCGTTCTTTTAAGAACGCCTCCATCTCGTACTTTATATACAAGGTAACTTTGAGTGTTCTTGTAGAACCGTTATTTGATTTCATCTTTTTAGAATATCCCATTAAATGGAAGCCGAAGCTGAAGCAGGATCTGCTAACGTGAAACGCCATAAAGGAGAGTGTTTTAGCCGGAAGGAGAAACACCTCATTATCAACGTGCTGAACTATTTCTCGGGAACGATGAACGTTACTGCAGCTGTGAAAGAAGCAAGTAAAGCTTTATGTTGTTCTGAACGGAGCATCTATGCCATTAAAAAGGAAGACGGAAACGAAGGTGTATCAAGCCCGAAAAAACGCAAGCAAAGAAAAGGGAAACAAAGCAATGATCGTCTTCATGTGTATGATGAAAATGTGCAATCAGTTATTCGACGTAAAGTGCATAACTTCTTCATTACAAATATTCCACCAACTATGAACAGCATCTTAGCTTCCGTAAATGACGATAACGATCTACCCAACTTTAAACGCACCACATTATTCAATCTCTTGAAAGATATGGGTTTTGAATTTAAGAAGGTTGGCCGCAAGAGTATCCTTATTGAACGGGATGATATTATACGATGGAGACATAAATACCTACGTCGCATCAGGAAGTTGAGAGAAGAAGGTGCTTAATCTTTTTATTATATTTAATTGCAAATTACATAATATTTATATTTTAGGTAAAAATATTGTGTATACGGATGAGTCATGGGTTAACATTGGTCATTCGGTGAGCAGGGCGTGGCATGACACCACCGTTGAAAGCAATCGTCAGGCATTCATCAAAGGACTCAGTACAGGTTTAAAATCACCCACTGGTCTAGGGCCTCGCTTTGCGTTAGTACATGCTGGTGGTGATAATGGTTTTATTCCGGGCGCGGAACTGACTTTTCTCTGCAAAAAGAACACTGCTGATGCACACAACGAAATGGATGCAGACACTTATGAAAAGTGGTTTTTTGAACAGCTTCTACCAAATGTGCCACCGAATTCAGTCATTGTTATTGACAATGCCTCGTACCACAGTAGAAAGTTGGAGAAGATACCAACAATGTCGTGGAGAAAAGAACACATTATAGATTGGCTTCGTGAGAAAAATGTACCGATTGAAGAAAATCCATTAAAACGAGACCTACTGGCTTCTGTTGCGCATGTTCGGCATCACTACGACAAAAATAAGCTTGATGTTATTGCACAAGAAAAAGGTTACGAGATTCTCCGTTTACCTCCATACCATTGTGAATTAAATCCCATTGAAATGGTGTGGGCTCAAGTTAAACATCATATCAAAATGAATAACAAAACATTTAAAATAAAGGACATGGAAGAATTAATAAAAATGGGTTATTCACAAGTTACGGTTCAAAATTGGCAATATTATGTCAATCACGTGAAAACTATCGAAGATGGCATGTGGGCAGCAGATTATCTTCAAGATGATGTTGAAGAATTTATAATTCAAGTGTCGCAGTCATCTTCCGATGAATTTCAATTCGATTCCAGTGACTAATATGTATACTGTACATTTGTAAATTTTTGGGGACTTAATAAATACAAGCTGTTCTCGGCCACATTTGACAAACAATTACAACTTGTTATTAATTTACCTTTTTGACTTCTGAGGTTAGGTTAAAAAGTAATAAATAGTGTCTAAACTACCGTTTTACGGTGCAGTAATCGATCCTATAATAAGTTTGGCAAGCATGTACTGTTTCTCCATAAGCCCCATACTGCATACTAAGGTGCGAATGGTCTATAATAAAATCACGACCTAAAATTGCATGGTCTCATTTGGAACTACATAAAGATTGTAACAGCTATCCCATCAAGAATCTATTTTCATAAATACCCAAAACTATTTAGTATACCCCTATTTATGCCAGAAAAGTGCTCACTCTGTGAAGCATCTTGTGTATAAAATTGCGGACGTCATGATGTCCTCGAGTACCCCATAGGTCCTCATCACCGCATCTACCCGTTGCATCCACGTCTCTACATTACTTTTCCCATTAAATTCGGATAGTACCTAAGGCTGCAACTTCTTTATGAGGAAATTGAGTACCTGTCGTAATCTGTTCTGTCCCTTTCTGTGGCTCCTGCAATGGTTGGTTCTTAGCCAGTTCCAATGTCCGTATCGTTGCTTCTATGATGTCTTCGACTGTCATCGTTACCCCTTCAGATTCCAACCATCCCTTGTGTCGCTCTTGCTCCTCGGTAACGGATGTATATGGTTTTCAACACGCCATGTGTCCACTCTCATCATCCGATATCCTAAATTTGGCCTTTTATTTATAGCAATCCGGGCTTACAATATTCCACTAGCTCACTTCTGAGGGCTGTAGTCGTCTTTATTGCTAGTGATTATATATTTCCAAACTTTCTTTACAGAGATTTATATAAAATAAATATAAAGGATACCCCAAAATCAACAATCTAACTGTATAATATCTGCTGGAACTAGAGATGTCAGTGAAGGTAGGTTTGACTTTTTATAAAAATGATTAGTTTCATTATGGTGTTGTCGTTGGGCGAATTGACTCTAATCATTGAATAAAAACACTATAAGAAGCCTAACCCCGTGGAAATAAAGCGCGACAGAGTTTGAACTGAGAATATAATGGGAACACTGTCAATAGAGTCGATTCTTTATGAGAATTTGTTGTTCCGGTCACAACCAATGCGGGTGCAAGGGGATTTGTGAGATTTGTCGCGCTTTCTTCCATAAGCGTTAGGCTTCTTATAGTGTTTTTATTCAATGCTCTAATACAGTCTGAATCAGAAGATTTAGATTCATCTGCTGATGAGGCACCTGATTGAGGGGAAGTAGCATTATCCGTTCCAGACCTTCAATTTGAAAATGAAGTTGAAGTTAACTAATGCAACTGAATTAATAAAAAATGTAGTGTGATGGAACCGAATTAGCCCGCTAAAATTCGATTTTAATATTCCCGAAACCGATCCTGGTGCGACAAAAAAAAAGGTCAAGATTGCGCTTTGTTTCGTTTTCGTGGAACACGTGTTTTTTTCTTCTCTGCTCTACATTGAAATGGGCCATAATTTACAATAAAAGTGTCAAATATTACGCTATGCGAGCTATACGAGGAAACTTAATGATCCCTATCGACCCACGGTCAATTTTCGTCTAGGATTTGCTTACAAAGGGGAAATTTAGACAGAAGTATTTGTGCTTTTGTTGAGACCAGAAGTAAATCTTTACGTTGCGAGTAGTGCGTGCAGCTTCGACAATTACAAAGGTGATGTACTCGTTTTCTTTATCTATACGTGCATTGCATCCATTTAATAGTGATATGATCGTGTTCTATTATTCGCCAATTTAATGTTATTCTCGTACAGCATGATTATTGCCATTTATGACACATTCTAGATACAACTTGCACTTTTAATTATACTTTGAATTAAATGCATAGAGATTCCACATACATATGTTGTTGCCCAATTTACAGCACTGTTTCAAACACTGGCAACAATAATTACTGACCGATTTACGTGTTTTTATTTATATTTTAGAGGCAGTATGTTTTCCTTAGGGATGATATTCAATACAAGTATGCAGAACTACATTTTAATTTATAATTGAATTTATTGCAGCGCATTTCGCTATTGTTTGCATGAATATGTTACCGTTTATTTACAGGGTGCCTCATCTGGGGGTGAGTGACGTACGTTAGGTGGTTGATTGTTACATATTGCACTTTTTTTTATTATTATTATTTTTTATTATTATTTTATTATCCCTCTCTTGTTTTGGGCCCTCAACAGGCATGCGCCCAATTACAGAGTGACCCGCATAATGCTATTTAGAGGTGCCTCTGCAGAAGGTCTTAAGATGGTCTATACCTACTACTCCGGTATTTACCTTACCAATTAGGAAAACTGCAGGAAAACCTAATTCGGAGTAGCCGGTAGAATGCTCGGAACTGGTCTAAGGTAATTTCCATCTCCGCCACAGATGAAAAATTCACCTCAACCCAGGTTCGAACACCCGACCTCCGGATTTATAACCCAATGCTCTTACCACAGCCATAAATCCGTGTCTTGGCGTTGTGAATTAATTACTTGATACCAATGTTTGCCACGACAATATTTCTTTGTGTTTGTTGTAATGTGATACTATCTTTATGCTTCTACTATTTATTTAAACCGGGTGATTATGATTATTAATATTTGGCAGGGTGATTAAATCTCCGTTTTTAAAGCATGTACTTGTTTTATTTGTATTCCTTACTTCATCCTCACTCCGACAGGCAACACATATCTTGTAGCGCCTCTTAAAAACACAACGTAGTAAGTGGTCCTATTATTTCGTTATTCAAGTTAGGTAGCTTTGTCTAGACGATCACGTGCCATGGGGTCCAGTTAGTTTGGGAGGGAAAGTTTTGAATTTAAATCTTGAGTTGCGCAATCTCTCGGGGCTCGCCTGGGTACATCACAGTAGCAAACACTGAATTTTCTTCGTATGTTAGAGATCCGTGAAAAGGGTGAACGCAATAAACAGACAATAACTTCAATTACAGATAATGTAGTCGACGACACGCGAGAGAAAGAGACTAACATACCGTCATCATTTAAATTAATGTACAACTAGATACCGACCCAAAAAAACGTCGAGTATCAACTGGAATGTTCCAATTGGGAGGTACACGAATTAAATAAAGTAGGCGACTATAAGAGAGTTACTATTTATGTATTCATCGTTTGGTGTCTGTAGTTGTTTTTAATGTCTTGGTAAAAGCTAACAAGATCGACAAAATCTTCCTGGTACGTTACAAGTATTCATTGCGTCACGAGAGTCGTCAGCCACAATGGGATTTCATCAAGATAGTTATGTATTGAGAATAGAAAGATATTATCAATTACATCGTTTTTGTTTTTCGTGAAAACACTTCATTGGGAAAAATCACATGTTATCTAGGAGATCATTCAGTTATAAAACAGCTAGACAAGGACAGTCATACCTTCAGAAAGTTTGACTCCCAGTTCTACATTACAGTTAAATTTCACGCAATTAAAGTGTGGTAGAGATTTATCCTTGGCTGTTTGGGAACCCCCAGCTGTAGATATCTCAGCTTCGAATTCTGGGACCTCCTTCGCTCAACTAGGTGGTAGGACAGATTCGGGAGGTACTAATACTTTCCGAGACTTGGTTATAAGTACCCTTTGGCTATATCCCATATTCCCCACTCTCTATCGTGGAACGCTGATTCAGGTCCAGGTTTCGACGTGTGTACTGTTACTGCATCCTCAGAGAAGGATACGCTATTAAGTAATTATAATTCTTACCCGGGCGATCTACGACGACAAACCTAACAATTCTTGCGCAGTTTGTGTCAAAAACTCTTGACAACCGCGGTCAGGTGGATGTGTTATACACAGACTTTGAAAAAGCTTTTGATCGTGTGGACCACAGCATTCTTATTAATAAAATGTTTAAAACCCTCTATTGCATGACGTTCCCGTTTGGACACACAAACTTTGATATCCGTATGCATTATCCCTATGTAACCAACGTTCTTTGTAGGTATACCGTTCCCATGGGGGAACATTCAAATGCTATATAGCAGGATTGGTTGCCTAACCAACAGTAAGGTTGCGATTTATTCGGCTTTATTTACCCAGCTGTAGTTGGCGTGTTATGACGTTGTTGACGTTTGTTTATTTGATTGTTGGAAATATAGTAATATTGTAGTAATACTTACAAAAATTTATTCTTTAGCTTGGTAAGTACCTAGTATATGTAAGATTGACAATGAAAAGATGAATTGGAATTGTTTTTGGTTTGAAATCTGATTTTGTTTTTCGGTTCCCTTTTGGGAACATTATACACCATATGTGCAGTCTTACTAAAAACTGTTTACAGTACGATGGATGGAATTCCTGCCAGGACGTTTTACGGCGGTCCCACAGTTGCATCATATTATAGGCAAAGGGATATCCCTAATGAGAGCGAAGATTCGGAGCTATCAGATGATGATATTTCTGAACCAACAACAGCCCCTCAAGTGACTACAGTTTCAGACACCACAAGTGACGAGGAAGATAATGTGCCTTTGTCACATCTAAGAAATTCCACAACTACAAAAAAGAAACCCAAAAACCCTATAAAATGGAAACCATCTTCCACAAAACGAAATGTTACCACCAACCAATTTACAGGTGACGAGCTATTGCCAGGTAATATATTGACACTGAATACCCCACTGAAATTATTCAGCCATTTCATATCTGATGATTTCCTTGTGGAAGTTGTCCGTCAAACCTGTTTGTACAGCGTTCAAACTAATCCAGCTAAGCCCATTACAACATGTCCAGAAGAAATTCAAAACTTCATTGGTATACTGCTAATGGATGTCGCTCATAAGGCAGCCAACCAGTAGACGTTATTGGTCACCAAAAACTAGAATTCCACAAGTTGCAGATGTAATGCCAGTCAACAGATTTTAACAAATCAAACGGTATATACATTTTAGTGACAATTCCAATAATGCTAAGGGCATTGATAAAATTCAGCCAGTTATTACTCAAATACGAAATGCTTGTTTGAAAATCCCACTTGAAGAAAATTTATCCTGTGATGAACAGGTCATTTCATTCAAAGGACGTTCCCGTTATAAAACATACAATCCCAAAAAACCCCATAAATGGGGCTATAAAATGTGGGTACTTTCGGGTATTTCTGGGATTTCTTACAATTTTGAACTGTTTTCTGGAAAAGGGGATAACACCCATACTGCAAATGAACCAGATTTAGGGGCAGCTAGTAATGTTGTGATAAGAATGAGTAAAATTGTACCTCATAACGAACATTACAAACTTTATTATGACAATTCAACTCATGTATAAAAAATCGCATAAGCCGCAGTGAAATTGTCACTTTGACAGCGGCAAAAGTTACCTGCAACTTTTCCAGCGACAAATGCACTAGTGGTTTTTTCACTTATTCATTTTCGAACCAATTATCGCATTATCCTTTCCCATATGACTAGTTTGACGTCTGTCAGTAATTGATTAGTTATGTGAATTTCTTGTTCGTTAAATTGTCCTGCCGAATTACACTCGAGGTTTGTATTTAAACCGAGTAAATTTGTGTTGTTGCAATTCAAATCTGTTGCCTTTTAGCAATTGAACTCGAAAAACTGTCAACCTAAAAATGCTCCACCTGCGGTGTCGCATTTTTATTAGTTGACAGTTTTTCTCGTCTAATTGCTAGGCAACAGATTTTCATTACCTAAACAACCCAAATTTACTCGGTAAAATACAAACCTCTTGTGCAATTATAAGTGACAATTATTTCTCCAGCTTAGAATTAGTATCCCACTTATCTAAAAGGAATATTCATTCTGTTGCTACTGTTCGCTCAAATCGGCTCAAAAACTCTAAAATGATGCAGGAGAAGGAAATGAAACGAAAGGGCCGTGGAAGCATCCAAGAACAAACCGCAACCGTTGATGGAATAGACATACACGCTATTCAATGGTATGACAATAAAATAGTATCACTAATTTCCGATTATTGTGGAACTGAGCCAACAGTAAAAGTAAAGAGGTTCTTTCGTTCAGAGCAAACAAGGAAAGACATTCAGTGCCCCGATATTGTAAAAGAATATAATAGACATATGGGAGGGGTTGATCTTTTAGATTCACTACTAGGACTGTACCCCATAAAATTGAAAAGTAAGAAGTGGTACCACAAAATATTTTATCATTTGATAGACGTTGCAGTAGTAAACTCGTGGCTGGTAGACAGGCGAATCAAGAAGCAACTTGGCAAAACTGAAGATGTTGTTCCACTACTAGTTTTCAAAACTATGCTTGCAGAACAATTATGTGCTCAAAAAAACATTGTAACCAAACACAAGAGAGCTGGACGACCGAGAAGTTCAAGTTCACAATGTCTACCAAAACGAAGATGTTTGGAAGCTCGACCTAGTTCATATATACAAGAAGATCGCACTGACCATTGGCCATCCTGGACTACAAACAGAGAGAGATGCAAGAGGCGAACTTGCAAGGGAAAGTCAAGGGTTGTATGTGTAAAATGTAAAATACATTTATGCTTTCACCCAAACAAAAATTGTTTCAAGGAGTTTCATGTTGACGTGTAAAATACATAATGTAAAAATATAAGATTCTGTTCCGATGCACTGTTTTCATGCATAATGTTCCCAATTGGTCACATTTTGGTTTTTTTTTCAAAATTCCGCTGTTTTTTCATTTTTCTCTAAATATCAACTAATACTTGTGTAAATAAGCTAAAAGAGTTAGGCAAAAAATTATTTGCGCCTTTTTAATTATTTTTGAAAAATTCATGCAATAGAGGGAAGTTTGGATTTTCAAGTCATCTTGTTCAATTCTTTGCGTCGTACCTAACCAACCGCCGGCAGATGGTGTTATATGGGGGCAGTTATTCTAGAAGCTATATTTCAACTTCGGGAGTGCCGCAAGGGTCCAATTTGGGGCCCTTGCTTTTTTTATTGTTCATTAATGATCTTAGTGATGCAATTCGTTGCAAAAACCTAGCTTACGCGGATGATTTCAAAATATATACCGAAATTAACTCGATGAGTGACTGTCAAGAATTACAAAAAGATATAGACAGTATGTATGCGTGGTGTAGGTGCAATAAGCTCATGTTAAATCCTTTAAAGTGTAAACTAATTACTTTTACTAAAAGGAAATCACATATTACATACGAGTACAGTATTCAAGAGCATATCATAAAAAGATGCTACTCAACTAAGGATCTAGGTGTCCACTTCGATAGTAAACTGACGTTCAATGACCACATTCATCACATAGTTAGAGAGAGTGTAAAAGCCTACGGTTTTATTGTTAGAAACTGTCAAGATTTTTCATCTCTGAAAGCATTAAGGCAACTTTATTATTCATACGTCAGATCCAAATTGGAGTATGGGTCTTTGATCTGGAATCCTTGTTACGACACGTACATCTCGTCTATTGAAAGAGTACAAAGAAAGTTTTTGAAGTATTGGTATTTAAAAGCGGAAGCGTTTACCCTGAAAGGAATGTTAAATATGGTGTACTTCTGGAATACGCTGGATTCGAAAGCCTATCTGCGCGAAGGAGGTGTACAGCAATGGCATTCCTATATAATTTGTGTAACAACTTAGTGGATTGTCCAGAATTGATTCAGCAGTTAAAGTTTCATGTGCCTCGACAGCAATCCCGAAACAATATTACGTTCTTCTGTCCTAGAGTGAAATCATACACTTTATTAAGATCCCCAATACATTTCATGTGTGACACATTTAATAAAATTAGTAATGAATGTGATATATTTACCTGTAGTAAGAACTATATTCTTGAAATAGCGCCTAAATAATTCCTAATATCTTTGCGTAGGTACTTTATTTTCAAATCATTTGTTTTTTTTGTTTTTTTTATATTATTTGTTTCTGCTGAGTATTTTTTTTTATCTTTATTTTTTGTTCTCACTTTTAGCGTTTATTACTAATCTAAGATTAATAACTTTTCTTTATGTTTTTTTTCGCCTTTGTCCTGTAAATGGGTGTTCCTGTTGGGCAAATAAAGCATTATTATTATTATTATTATTATTATTATTATAATGCAAATAAGTACCTATAAAAGAGGAATTCTAAACCAGTCTGACGACAATTTGCAACGTACCTAATGTCTTGGCAAGAGCAGGAACAAGACAAATTTGAAAACGATACAGTTAAGTACGAAAATGCATTAATTTTAAATAAAACTGTTCTTCCTTTTTCTTTTGGTTTTTGTAAACCGTTATCGAAATCACTGACGACGACGATGACTATGATGATGATTAAGGATACCAAGTAAATAACTTTGTAGGCAAATAATACAAAAGATTTTAATTTCGTTTTTCTAAGATACACAGCAACAATCGGACGATGACAAATCAGCAGAGGACCCGTTTTGGCTTCCTGAAAACATCAACGACATTATGGATATAGTAAGAATTCATGTTATTTTCATTATGAATGCTAATGTATAAACTATTTTGTATAGGTCCTGCAAAACCTATCGAAACAAAACAGGGACATACAATTTATTTCTCTGGCAATCTTCTTTTATCCAAACACCCATCTAGAGCTCATAACTCTATAATCGTTCGTTATGCTATCTTTCCTAATCAAATCCCGCAAGGGCGTTTGTTCATAATGATACCGGGTGATTCATTAGAACTGATGACAGTTTGAATGTCCCGCAAAACAAAAAATTTTAAAGGTTGGTAATAATAGATTATCATTTGCCTAATTCCAGTGGTGTATGTAGAATAATAATTTATTTTTAATTTACAAATAAGTCGTTATTTAAATTGTTATTAAATCAATCACAATAATTACGTCGATTCTCATAATCAAGAGCGTGCAGTTGCTGTAGAACAGAAACCCGGTACGGGTGTATGTATACGTAGATCTTTATGCAAAATTCGTTGGCATGTTGTATAAGACACTCCTGTAATTCGAAAATAAAGGTAGTACGAGTAGGTATAATATTCATTCTACGTGTACCACTTACCAGCTTGGGCACTTAACTGACAGATTGATTTTCTGGAACTCGCTTCCATTCTTTGTCTTCGACCACTTCATCGTTTCTTAGTAATGGATGACCTGTTTTTCTTCTTTGCAAATGCAATTCTTGTTTTCAAATTGATCAACGATTCGTTTCTTATGATTGGCAAATGCTTTATAAGAAATAATAACATCGGGATACTCTTCCTTCCATAAACTGCTCTCGACAGGACTGGAGGATCCTCAAGAAGGGGATTTTTAACCTACAAATGCACATTAGTCTGATTTAACCGTTATTTAATTACTTACTTCAACAAATTCTTGAATTCACAGCGTAGTTTTGGAAAGAACTGTTTGATAATACAGATTGGAAAAGTAAATTAAAAACAACAACAAATTAACCAAATAACGATGGCACTGGTGACTAATAAGAATTAGTAAAATAACTAAAAATATATCATCGCCAATTCTATCCCGTAAAAAACACTAGAATTGAACGCGCGAAATTCCCATTTCCCGGTATAAGGTATTCTACTCTCTAATTCCTTAATAATGCTTTTATTAATAATTCTCACCAAATTACTGTTGAAATCAACATTATTTTTAACTAATCAACGGTAGGTTTTTTGTGAAAGTTTGCTAACAATTTTAAATTTCTGATACGTGTAAAAAGCAACTAAAATTCGCTCAGTGGAATTAGTAAAAAGCGAATAACGAACTGGTAGTTTCATGATATTCAATCTTGCATTTACCCTAACGCCATTCTGTGATCTTGTCCCTTTTCCTTATCCCTTTGTGCGGAGAAACTACATCCAAAGGGTAAGTGCAAAACATTTAGAATTAAAGTCCATTTCATTATAAAACAACCGCTTTATCCAAAATCTCCACATCAGATAGCAAGCTTTCATTACCACTCTTGTGTTCAGTGGCACCAGTGTCACAAATAATAACTTCATTACTTTTCAACTCACCATCTATAACATTATTATTAGTTGCTGCATCATTTGCCTTGCATACAATTTTTGGTTTCTCCCCTCCTTCTATCTTGACCCTTTTGAAAAGTTTTCCTCCACGACAGCCTCTACTGGTTGATGGCTTTTCTTGATTTCGTTGATCAACTTTGTATACATTTCGATCTCTACCTCGTCCTCTCATAGAAGGGTTTTTTCCTTGTACGTGTCTTTCCGTTCTGCTCTCGTGATTGTTGGTTAACTCCTTGCAATTGTAGCAGATCCATCAGGGACTGTCGCATTCTTTTGCTGTATGGTTAGGTTTACCACATCGATAGCATGTGAAACGGTTTCTATTCAAAAAGGTTCTACAGAGCTCTTTTCTTCATTTGTTTTGTACTTTTCGATTGAAAGTGTTTGGCCTTCGTTTGTACGATTGCTCGCCTCTTTCTCCCTCGCTTCAATGTTTGGGAAGCTCATATTCTCCTTATTTTCCTCATAAGGAAACACGATTTCAGGGTATCCAGCCTCCACTGCCATTATAAAATTCTCAAATTTATCTTTCTCTCGTATCTCATCTTTACTCGCCTTCAACGATTGGAATTTCACTTTCCATCTTTCTTGATAAATTTTACAGTAAGTACTTAGCTCTTTAAGTGTTCAATTTACCATAAGTAAAACCTTTCTAGTGTGGTGACATCGCGCGAGGCGCGCGCTCAAACAAGTTTAGCGGCGCATGCTAAGCCACTCTCCCACTTGTCTAAACCGCGCCCCCACCGCTTACGACGGCATTAATAAGGCGACGCGCGACGTACTAACCCACCGAGGCACGTGGCGCAGTGGATGCGCTCACCGATGCTATTCGGAAGGTTGTGGGTTCGAATCCCGCTGCCGACTGCTCTGTCTGGGGTTTTGTCAGGGGGTTTTCCTCAGACATACGTAGCTTCGCATAATGCATTATGTTGAAATCTACGAGGCGAATGCTGGAGCAGTACTCTCCCCCTCAGCACCCTAACTCCGTTCCTTCCGTTCCCATCCCTAACTTTACCCAACCTTCAGGGGCGGATTTAGGTTATTCGCGGCCCGGTGCTAATTGGTGTGAAGGGGCCCCCTCAGCTAATTAGGATTACGAATTTAAATCTTATGAGTGGTTTATGCATGAAAAAAGTACGAGAAGAAGTAAATGATTTCTTTATTATAAAACTAAATGTGCAAAATTTAAGACATAGAAAAGGAAAACGGTAAAGCCTTCTTTCGGTGTTTATTTCTAACAAAGGTTTTTATTATATCTTCAAAATTAATACTTCTTAACACATCGTGCTCAATCGAACAAATAGACAATGAAACCAATCTGGTTTCCCCCATTGAAGATCTTAATTCATTTTTTATAAAACTTAATTTTGTAAACGATCTTTCTGATTCGCAGTTTGTGATGGCAAGTGTTAAATATATTCTTAAAACTATATACATGTTTGGAAACACTGAAATCAAATCTTTTTCAACAATAATATCTAGCATATTTTTAGGGACTAAATTCTCGAAATTTGGGATAGTCAATAGGAAATTGCGGAAAAATACAATCTCTTCAACCAAAGCGATATCCAAGTCGTCCTTATACGTGTCCACAATCTTCCGAGCACATTGTCTTAATTCTTCTTCCTCAATATTTCGGAAATCACCAAAAAATCCGAAAAGACGAGATATGTCACTATATGCCTCACGTCGTTTATCAAGTTCGGAGACTAATGTGTCAATGGATACATAGAATGTCTCTATTTTAAATTTTGTCGAACCTTCTAAATGTAACGACTGCCCATCTGGAAACTTTCTCTTCAAATCGGATCTTTTTTTTGAATATTGAAAATCGACGTGAGTACTAAGATTTTTGGTCTTTTCCTCAAAGCATTCAAAATTTTCTCGGTGTTTTTTTATGCTGGTTTGTAATCCTTGCAGTAGTTGTGTCCCAGTGTTTAAATCTAGGCCAGGTTTTTGGAGAGTATTGCTAACAGCCCCAAGTTGGTTTAAAACTGTGTTCCAAAATATGGTCATAAAAGCCGTTTCAAATTTCTCTAGGGTGTTGACTAAAGAAGAACTCTCCATTTTAGTTTCCTTTTTTTCATTTGGATCATCTCGAATAGCTGTAAGACTATCGTAGATTTCGTCGTAATTAGCTTCCAAAGCTTTTGTTGCATCTTCCCGGCATGACCATCTAGTGGACGAAAGTGATTTCAACGTAAATTTTTTTTTATTTTCTTGCAACTTTCTTGTTAATACGTCCCACCGATGAGTTGAATTGGCGAAAAAAGCGTACAATTTTTGTAAAAACATGAAGTATCTTGATGCCTCTGTAGATGCCTCAACACTGCACTGGCCCACTAGATTTAGCGAATGCGCAGCACACGGAACATAAAATGCAAGATTGTTTCTGTTTCTAATTTCAGCTTGCAATCCCCTGTATTTCCCCGACATATTACTAGCATTGTCGTATGACTGGCCTCGACAATTTAAAATGTTTATGCCATGAGTATCGAGAAATTCTAGAATTACAGTACTCAAAGAACTTCCAGTGTGACTAAAAATGGGCAGAAATGTCAAAAAACGTTCATGCACTTTATTCGAAATGCAATACCTAATAATCACTGAAAGTTGATCAGTGTGCGATATGTCAGGTGTAGAATCCACGATTAAGGAATAATATTTGGCATTTTTTATTTCGCAAATAATTTTATTCTTGACTTCGCCACCAATGATTTCAATAAACTCCTCATATATTGTTTTCGATAGATAGGATACATGACCACTACCTTTGCCGCCATACCTTTCGATGTGCGTTTTGAGAAAGGGGTCAAACTCGGAAATCAGTTCTAGTATTCCTAAGAAATTTCCATTTCTACAATCGCCAAACTTTTCTACGTGACCACGAAACGATAAGCCCCTCTCAGCTATAAATTTAATGACGGTAACTATTCTTTCAAATACTTTTATCCAGTATTCACTTTCTTTGTTGAACTGATCGATTAAACTTTTGTCTATACGACAACTTAGATTCGTTCTATTTAAAAATAAAAACATACTATCACGATGTTCGATGCTATTTTCATGAGAAAGTGTGCTCTCTTCTGCTTTACCCCAATTTGAAAATCCCTGGTGAGCAAATGCACTCACACCTTTTACAGCAAATAACTTGCAAACAAAACAGTAGATGCTCCCAACAGAAGGCGAATACATGATCCATTTTCGGCGTACAGTTTCTCCGTTAATCATCTTTTTATGAAATAGTCTATTGGACAGTTTTCTATTTGGCGTTTTGAAACAACGTTTTGATGATTCATAAACGCCGTCATCATTTTGGAAATAATCAGAACCTTTTTCTACACATCTCGATCTAAATTCATCCGTTAAGTTTGTAGGCCATAATCCTGCATCATTGGAAATCCACAAACTAGAGGAAGATGACGTTGATTTAGGTTGCAATTCATTCTGGCTATCTTTTCGAAGATTCTCGTTTTCCTGCGACTGCGAGTCCAGTTCGTTTATTTCGCCAACGTTTAAGCCAACGTCATCAATTGTTTCCTTCCCTTCGTGATCTTGTAGAGATGCAATGTCCTCTGGAGTTTTAAAAAACATGGTCAATTTCGGCAATTTTTGAATGCTTTTTAGTTTTTCCTCTTTCGCCTGTAAAGATAAAACATTTGCAATAGCACGCGCGTATATAAATAAGCTGTGACTTGTGAGCAACTATAATAGTTATTTATGCAATGAGTGTATAAATAAGGCGTTTTATTGGTGAGTGAGATGTTTAGTCCACGAGCGCAGCGAGTGGACTAAATTCGAACGAACCAATAAATTGCCGATTTATACATGAATTGCATACAACGTTTTTTCGTTGGTAGGTAATTTTGAATTAAAACACAAGAAACTACAAACGAAGTTACGATTCACCAAATTAAAATTTTTGCCGTTGTTATAGCTTCCGAAAATGTCATGTTGACAGTTTTCCTTAGAAAGGTATGTATGAGTGTTGCTAACGATTAATGGTTGCTAACGTATAATGGTCGCTAACGATTAATGAGCTTCATTATTACACCCGTAACTAAGGAGTAACTTAGGTTTAAGGTTGTTATAAAGAGGTCAACGAAAAACTAATTTTTCTACTCATATTAAATAATAGGTAGAATACTGATGCGTTTTTAATTGAGAAAGTTATCTATTATTCAATATGTTTTCATTATTCAACTGTTGTCAGCCAATCGTATTCCGAGTCTGTCATTACTCTTCAGCTCACATTGTAGGGTTGCCTTGGAAACATATGTGTAGCAAAAATCAAGATCTCGGATCGCTGTCAAACATTAATGTCAATCAAACAAATTACGAGAAATCAGTTTTGTGAAAATTACGTGAAAATGGACAGTAGTGCAAGCATGATGAGCAGTGACGACGATATAATTCTAACTTCTCCGTATTTTACGTACATTGCTGATTTTGTCAATTGTTTGATGACATAATAAAACCATTATGCATAATGTTATTATTACTGTAATTATTGAATACAAGTAGAAAAAGTATTTAACTCGTGAGAAAGGCATTATTCACTCAGATAAATTACGCCACTCGTCTTCGACTCGTGGCGCAAATCTTATCTTCGTGAATAATTGCCAACTTTCTCACTCGTTGAATAATATACTATTAACGTAGTTTGTTTCATTTTTTTTTTGAGTTTCAGAGTTGGTAGGTATGTAATTAATAATTATGTTTAAACTTGAACATCATAATGACTACATTTCTACATAGACTTTATGAAACATACCTTTCCTGCAAAGTGAGACGCACTACGCAGACACACCACACTATCCGACCTTATTCAATATTCAGCATGAATTAAATTTACTCACCTTCCGCTTAGCGGCTCCGCTTTTATATTGCCTCAATGATGACATTATAAAACTAAAATCGCAATCACTAATAAACACGAACAATTACTTTTACTTTTGACAGAGATGGAAAGAGGCGAAATAGCCACACGCGCACTTTAAGTAGGTACTTAGTTAGCTACCACAACACAATTCACAAATAATGTAATGAATAGTCAGGAATATTTTATTTTTCGTGATGGTGGTAAATATTACACGCTTGTCAACTTGCAAGTACGGTTAGTGGCAAGTCGGTTACTTTACTTTACAGAAGTCGAGTCGGAGACTACAGATCAAAAACAATAATTACTAGAGTAATATTTCGATAGGTATATGGCCTATGGGCTGTGCTGTGCGTACTGCGTAGCCGCGTGGGCACTAATACCTGTCTTGTCTCAGACTGAAGATTGCAACCCAAAACGAAATTGGCGAATTTTCTTGCTTAAGTAGGGTTTAAACTTTAAAGTTTAATATTTTCCAAGGTGTAGGTACGTTTGTGTAAAGTAGAATTCTAAGTAGTAGTCTAAAAATAAGAAGGCATCTATTGTTAATTGTTACCAAACACGTTCAACTTTCGGCGCTCTTTAATCTTTATGACTTTATACCTAGAATTAGAAAGGGCAAAGGACTCCCTTGAAAAAATACTTTTATTATTACACAGAAATTGTGAGTAATGGGTATATAAAGTACTTTACGCATACGACAGAGTGACAGACTAAAATCTAAAATACTATTACATATAATATTACGCACCAATGTACTTTTTTAAAGTAAGTAGCCTTAAATTTCCGCCTGTCGTAGAATCGAAAATAGATTCTTTTCGTCCTTATTGGCTATATTTATTTTTAAAAAAGGAGAGATTTGTGAATAGCAAAAGGGGCCCCTTAAATCGGGAGGCCCGGTGCTAAAGCACCTGTAGCCCCCCCCTAAATCCATCACTGCCAACCTTACAATCCCGTTCTCTGGCTAAAGAGGGCCAGGAAGCCCTGAGCAGCCCGCCTCCGGTATCCCTGTAGTCAGGGGTGCCGGAGGAATGAAACACGTTGGCCTTTTTCCTTTTTTTCCATTACGTACTAACCAAGGGCTGAAGAGGGCACAAGTCCTGAGCAGTCCGCCATTCATCTAATACTAACAATTAATGTATCATATACCTGTAAGATGTTAATAAACGTATTTTGATTGATTGATTGATTGAAGTGGAACTCATTCTAACCCGGCTTGCTAGTAGGGAAAGAATCACAAAGCCCAGCGCTGTTCTATAGCCTGGCGTAAAGTCCCCGGTTACCTAGTAGGGGCACCGAAACGGCACTCCGCCATAGCAAAGCGTACATGTCCCCATCACCCACGACGCCGAGAGCAGAGCGGAAGGCTCGCCGCAATGCGATAAGGCATGTGCGCCAGCGGTCACCGATGCCACGACTGATAAGCCCACTACCGCCGTCACCGGTCAAACGAGCACCGACGCCCGTCCGTTCAGCGTGGAAATTGATACCAGTCGAGGCACCGACACCTTACGCCAGGGTTGCATTAAGCCGTCTACCGAGCAACGATCCACGTAGAAACATCAAACGCCATCGACACCTCATATTAACCACAACCGCCAAACTAACTAATTTTCCGTCATCGTGACGTTTTATGCGGTGGTTCGCTTATTGACCCCGTAATGTACTACAGTTTTCAGCCCTTAAGACATGTAACTCGTCAGTTTTGCTCTCGGCTTATTTGTATTCCCCCTAGGATGTATTGGCTTGGATAATTTTTAGCATTAGAAATGCTTTTGTTTTGTATGGATATGAAGTTACTGGTTAGTCGAGCAGAAAAGAAGACAACTGGTGTCGCATCAAGTGATGATTGTCCGGTACTCGACTGCAATCGGTAGATTCAGGAAAAGTCGCGGATACTGTCGATACGGTACTTACTTAACAGTACGCAGGGGTTTTGTTAATTCGAATCTAAATTTATCGCATATCGCCCTACACACATGTTACTAGAGTGGCGGTACGTAGTGCGTATGTCTGCCACTATCCACCATAAACGCTAATTTTCACACAGTATCCAGTCGCGCATTTGCCTTCGCCTGTGAATGTAGTTTTATTGTAACTATTATACCAATTGTGTTGCCTGTTGTTGATTGTGATCGCCATAACATTGACAAATATTATGTTTTAGTCAGTGGTTACCTAGTTGTTATTAAAATGGCTAAATCAGTACCAAAGAATAGTATATTAAGATACAAGTGTATAATCAAGTCTTTAAAGCACGCGCAACGAGTTTAAGGGCACGACGCAAAGCGGAGTGCCTTTAACGTTGCAAGTGCTTTAAAGACCAATTATAGACGTGTATCTTATAGTATTTTTTATTATACCTGCAGTATAATTTAAAAATAGGAAATTCAATGAAATCATATTGACGTTATACTCGAATACATGTCTAATTAAGTGGGCTGGGTGTTCGTATTTTCACGATTGCCATGGAAATGTCACTTGACGTTTGCTTATAAAAATCATCGTCTTTGTGAATTAAACGATTTCCGTCTAAAAAGATAATACACCGTCCATTAAATCGCTTGTTGTAAAATCTAAACAAACGTTGGTAGGTGTAAAATCTCAATCCAGTAAAGCCTATTATCAAGCATATGAAAAGTTGTTTCCACGGATGAATAGGAAGATACTTACAAATAAAGTCTTAAATGCATCAATAATGCTGGCATATATGAAGGAAATGTCAAAGGTATTTAAATCTTCTATATTTTGGTGCATTCATTCAAAACCTTAAAGCAATGCTGCGATTAAAAAGTGGAACAGATTTGGAAGCATACCCTAAATTACGCGCGTTTGTGAAAGCTTCAACCAAGGGATAGGTACAAAAGCCAAAGAAATGTTCTGCATTTACAGAAAGCGACCTAAGAGGATTTTTTATTTCATCCAGATGACAGTTTCAAAAGTCATGCTTGAAGTATCGTTACTTAGCAACTTTAAAGCACGTGTGTTTTAAAGGCCCTTTTTCGCACGCATTTGAGTGTTTAAAACGGAGATTGTGATTCAGGTATAATAAAAAAGACTTTACAGTGATGACTATATTAAATACGGGTTTACATTTATTGAGAAAATCGGTAGTCATTTACCTCAGTGTATTATATATATATATTTGTCATGCAGTTTTGAGTAATGACGCAACGACCTGGACGTTTGGAAAGCCATTTGACTACAAATCATGCTGCCCTGAAGGACAAACCTACTGACTTTTTCGTTTCTTTGCCTTAAGAGAATGAAGTTTACGTAACGCTAATAAGCCCCCCAGGTACGATCATGAAATTGATAGAAATGGATAGAGGACACCTTAAGGGGTATCTAGTCGCAATGTTACGGTACACCCTGTAGGTACATGAGATCGACATTCATCAAAGTTCAAATAAGTATTGAAACGATATCGCAGTTGGCACGCATGGCAATTGTTTGTCTTGCCTTTCTTTCCTTTTCAAACTGTCGAATCGTTAAGGTCGGTTGTGCAAATATTATAAGTACCTACCGAGTAAGTAACTCATGTAATTATTTATTGTTCTTCTGATACACTTGTGTGATTGTGATAGTATAGTAATTAGCATTGTTAAGGTGAATTGAGTTAGTTTTTATGCCTTATTATGGATTGTAGTTGTGCATGTGTCTCATTGATAATCACCCAAATGTCGCTTGATATAAGCACAATATGAATGATGTAATTATGTATTGGTGATGGTCATGGAGACGTCAATTAGTTCTTGTATTAAATACGTGTTGCATGTAGGTGAGATTGGAACCGGTCAGTCGCCACCAAAGATACCCACGGTACGTCACTACTCACTACAGGACGATAAGATTACGGGAAATATCCCGGTCACCATTTTGGGCGTCGCGATCGGCTGGATCTGCTGCGGGCCGGGACAGTCGGGTGGAGGTATATCTACCGCTCCTTTTTTCGCCGCTCACCTTTAATTTAATTAAAATATATATAGTCGCGTCAAACTTGGACTGTGATAAAATGGTTATTGCTAATTACTAGTTAACGCACATGGTGCACCCTATTCTCTATGTATTACTAATTATTAATAAATTAATTGTACCCCACACAATATCGATCTTACCGATCTGCGGCTTCCCCGCTTATTATTATCTTTCTATTAGTATTAAGCGAGTCGCTTCACCGCAACTCGCTACAAATGGTAGCAGAGCGTAAAATTTTCAAATTTTTTTTTTTCCCCCTTTTTTCTAAATTGAGGTGAGCAGCGAACTGCGATTTATTTTGATACTAGTTGCTTAATTGTTCCCGATTTGTTACGTTGCCGATTTTGCGTATGACCCAGGGTTTACCGCTAATCGATTAAAATTATTCGCTTCGGCGTAGGTATGGTACCTAATTATTCGTTTAAGATTTCTTTATAAGTATTTTAATATTGGTGGATATTTCAATTGTTAATGTCCCCGATTACGCGAAGTGCCGCTAAGGCGGCCAAAACAGATTCAGCATCTTGCAGTCCGGCATCTATCCCTACGGTTAGCCAGTCTCAATTTCTTCGGCAGGAAGAAGAACTTCTTGCTGCCTTCCGTCGTCTTAAGCTTGTCCCTGATCCAACTCAGGTCCAGAGTGATGTGACTGAATTAATTCCTCAGCCTACCGTTATAGCTCCTTCCTTCAAACCTAAAGCGAAAAGGGCTAACATGCCGAAAGCAAGAAAGTCAGTACTGACTACATCCTTGCTAAGCTCACTTGCTAATGATATTAAATCAACAAACGATGCAGTAGCGCAAATAGCAATCCATGCCCCTTCGTATCACTCCATTAAATTTGCAGTAGATTCTAAGCAGTTAATTTCTAATCTCCCAAACTGCAGTCATAACGACCCCCAATCAATAGTATTATTTATAGAATCTGTGGACAAATTGTTAAAGTTTCCCAAGGTTGATTTTTTGAGTCTTTTGGTATCCTTGGCAGTTAAAGTCGATGACCAGATTAGAGAATGGTGGTCTACTATGATGCACCATTCATGGTCCCAATTAAGGAATTTACTGTTCACCAAGTATGTAAATCGTTCTGATGTGATATTACTATGCGACAGATTTATTCATAGGCTGCAGAGGGAAAACGAAACATTTGAAGCTTTTGTGTTGGATATCAAATCAAAATCAGCCGCGATGAATCTTAATTACCCAGAATCGCACTTAATCTCGTTAATATGGGCCCATTGTAATAGACAAACCTTTGGTATTCTTAAATTTTTTCCGGAACCCCTCACATTCTTGGATTTGGATAGTGTCATTCAAAAAATCGAATCAACTATACGGAGGGAAAAGGGGTTTACCTTACCAAGCACGGTACCCGCAAGATTAAATGATATTCAGAGACCTCAAGTACAACCTTCCGATTCTATCCCCAACGGTTCGCGTTTTTGTAGATATTGCCGAAACTATGGGCACTCAATAGATAATTGCTTCAAACGTAACAATAAACGAGAAGGCTATCCAAAAAACTAGTTTGTTTCTTAACCCCTAGACATGATGTACCTAGTTCTAATTGCGTTCCTTTAGTTTTAGTCGAAATCTGTAGCCTGAAGGTTTTTGCTCTATTAGATACGGGTTCAAGCTACAATTTCATATCGTCAAGGTTTGCTTGCAAATTAAAAAAAATTAATAAAATTAATTACACTACAGTCTCGTCAACCGTTATGCTTCCAGACTCTTCAATGATTAAGGTTAAAGGGTGTACCAAACTATTTGTTAAGATTTCAAATTATTCGTGGCCGATACAATTTTACGAGTTTTCAAATTTATATTTCGATGTGATCTTGGGCATCCCGTCACTAAATGCAATGAATGCTGTGTTAAACTTCGAGAAAAAATTCATTTCGTTTAAATTTAACCCGGATAATAAAATTAAATTTAGTGACCACAAATGTCAGCAGACGGAAATGCTGCACTCAATTTGCGAAATTAAATTTAATCTAAATAAATCGCAAAGTGAACAGATCGATGACATTAAATCCAAATATTCAGATGTTTTAACAAAGAGTATGGGCATAGTAAAAAATTTTGAGTATAATATTAAGGTCTCTTCGGACCAGCCCATTTATAAAACCCCATTTTATTTAAATCCAGTAAAGCAAGCTGAACTAGATGTATATCTTCATGAGTTGTTAGACAACGGAATTATTCGGAAGAGTAGGTCCCCATACGCTAGCCCTGTGTTTTTTGTACCAAAGAAGGATTCGGGGAAACGTTTAGTAGTAGACTACCGAGCCATTAATAAAATAATACAATACGACCCTTTCCCTCCAGCTAACCAGCAAGCAATTTTCAATTATTTACACGGTGCAAAAATCTTTACGTTATTTGATATGAATTCTGCCTTCCACCAGATACCATTAACAGAAAGTTCCAAGAAATATACTGCCTTCGTTACTCCTACCGCCCATTATGAATATAACTACTTGCCCTTTGGTCTTAAAGTCAGTCCTACGGGATTAAACAGGCTAATCGCCAAAGAATTCTCTGATATACGCTTTAAATTTTTCCTCAATTACTTTGATGACTTCATAGTTTTTTCTAAGACCCCGTCCGAGCACTTAGGTCACTTAGAGATTGTTTTAGAGCGATTTCGTAAATGCGGTATTACTCTGAATCCAGCAAAAGCTCGTTTCGCGATGTCTAAACTTAGAATCTTGGGGCATGTAGTTTCGTCGGGATGCGTTCAGTTAGATCCTCAGCGGATTGAAGCCATAAGTAACTTGCCAGTTCCTAAAAGCGTGAAGCAAGTGCAGCAATTTATAGGGATAGTATCGTTTTGCTCGAAATTTATTAGTAACTTTTCAGAACTAGTAGCTCCTCTTAACGAGCTAAAGAAGAAAAACGTTAAATTTAAAATAACAGACGAGCACGTTACAGCAATCGAAAACCTCAAAAGAGCCATTTGTGAAGCTCCAGTGTTGCGACTCCCAAATTTTTCCAAACCATTTATTGTACGTACTGATGCGAGTAATTTGGGTATTTCTGGGGTGTTATTGCAAAAGTTAGAAGATGGAATCCATCCGATAGCATTCGTTTCAAAAAAACTAACACAAACGGAAAAGAGATATTCGACTTATGAAAAGGAATCCTTAGCCGTTATTTTTTCCTTAGATAAATTTAAGGACTACTTGACAGATTCACACTTTACCTTACAAGTTGATTGTGATGCTATACGTTGGCTTGTTAATCACCCTTCCCAACTATCAAAATTTGGCCGTTGGCTTCTAAAGCTATCTAAATTTAATTTTTCTATTGAGCATATTCCCGGTCCCTCTAATGAAATCGCGGATGGATTGTCTCGATTATTTGACGATACTCAAGATCCAATTACCTCTCCGTGTAATATGTCAGTACCATTTTTGAATTCAATTATAGAACTTCCCGAGTCGTTTATTTCAATTCAAAAACATCAACAGACTGATGAATATTGCAAACTCATCCAAACCCGCATCCAAGGCGGGCAGGATGTAAATAACTTTGCGATTGAAAACAGCCTGCTTATTCGATATGTCGGAAGGAAACGTCTTAAGAGGGTGGTAGTTCCAGAGAAATTGTACAATTTAATTATATATTACTACCACGATTCAAAAATTGGGAACCATAACTCTATTACTAAAACCTATAGGTCGGTGGCTAAACGATTTTGGTGGAATGGGATGTATAAAAGGATTAAGGATTATATTTTAAGTTGCCACTTGTGTCAAACGTGCAAACCCCTTAATATTCAAGTTAACGCTCACCTTGCTAGTACCCCACCAACTGCTGTTTGGGATAAGGTGTACATTGACTATGTAGGTCCAGTTATTTCCTCCGAACAAGGCTATCGTTTCATGCTTGTGTGCGTAGATAGTTTTTCGAAATGGTTAAGGGTGTATCCTACACGGAAGTCCACAGCTAAAGTTACTTGTAAATACCTTACAGAATTATTTTCTACGTACGGCCCCCCCAAAAATCTTATTTCAGACAACGCTAAATGTTTTTCCAGTACCTTAGTGAGCCAGCTTTGCATGCAGTGGGGTATACGTCACGGATTTTCATCTCCATATCATCCCGCTTCCAATATGAGTGAAAGATGTAACAGAAATCTCAAGTACAACTTGACACTCTTGATTAAGCAGTATGCCATGCAACATAAATCTTGGGATCAGGTCCTTCCTTTTTTTGTGTTAAATTATAACAGCACCTACCATGACGCTATAGGTACTTCTCCTGCAACAATCTTCCTAAACCGAGACATTACAACCCCTCTAGACCATATCTGGAATCTCGAATCCTTCCTATCCCGTCCCAATCCTCTTCCCAGGTGGAGATTCACGAACACCTTCAGAGAGCTCACGAAAAGGCAAAAAAATATTATAATAAAGGGAAGTTACCTACCACCAAATTTCGTATCAATCAAAAGGTACTCGTCAAGCAGTTTGCAACCTCTGTTCCGCACACCTTAGATCAAAAATTTACCCCCTTATGGTCCTCTCCTAAAGTGATAAAAGGTTTTACCTCTCCAGTGTCGGTTTTATTGGAAGATGCTGAAACATACGAAATCTCCAAGTCACATATTCAGTTTTTGCGCCCCTACATTGAAAGACCTGCTTAAACGATTTATTGTTCTGTAAATTATAGATATATGGGTAATTAATTGTAATTAATTATTTTGAGTTGTTTGTCCTTGTCAACGCTTCGCTTTCTGTTGGCAATGGGGGATGTTACGGTACACCCTGTAGGTACATGAGATCGGCATTCATCAGAGTTCAAATAAGTATTGAAACGATATCGCAGTTGGCACGCATGGCAATTGTTGTCTTGCCTTTTTTTCCTTTTCAAACTGTCGAATCGTTAAGGTCGGTTGTGCAAATATTATAAGTACCTACCGAGTAAGTAACTCATGTAATTATTTATTGTTCTTCTGATACACTTGTGTGATTGTGATAGTATAGTAATTAGCATTGTTAAGGTGAATTGAGTTAGTTTTCATGCCTTATTATGGATTGTAGTTGTGCATGTGTCTCATTGATAATCACTCAAATGTCGCTTGATATAAGCACAATATGAATGATGTAATTATGTATTGGTGATCGTCATGGAGACGTCAATTAGTTCTTGTATTAAATACGTGTTGCATGTAGGTGAGATTGGAACCGGTCAGTCGCCACCAAAGATACCCACGGTACGTCACTACTCACTACAGGACGATAAGACCACCATTTTGGGCGTCGCGATCGGCTGGATCTGCTGCGGGCCGGGACAGTCGGGTGGAGGTATATCTACCGCTCCTTTTTTCGCCGCTCACCTTTAATTTAATTAAAATATAATATATAGTCGCGTCAAACTTGGACTGTGATAAAATGGTTATTGCTAATTACTAGTTAACGCACATGGTGCACCCTATTCTCTATGTATTACTAATTATCTGCGGCTTCCCCGCTTATTATTATCTTCTATTAGTATTAAGCGAGTCGCTTCACCGCAACTCGCTACAGCAAGTTTGCAACACACCATACTTCCATAAGAGCAATGTTAAGGTTTTTGACACATTTTTTCTTAATTATGCAATGTGAAAAAAGTTGTGATACGTCAACGTAATCTGCGGTTAGAGTTGTACGCTCCTATGTTTTATACGGTTTAATACAATTAATAATAACGCCTCTGTGAATTTTTTTATTGAAATAATAGCAGTCCACACTGCATAATAACGAACAATGATACAATTTTGTAATAAACATAGGAGCGTACAATATTTTTTTAAGGAATTTTATAGCATTTGAGAAATTGTTAGAATTCAAATTTACTATCAAAAAAGTGTCAAAAACCAATATTTTATTATTGCTTGTAAGGGCGAAAGTCGCTTAGATTTCCTATTAATCGAAATAGTCTCTCTCAACTTCAGGTAAAACCCTAGGCATGTCTTAGGGACAATAGAGGTCATAAACTAATTTGCATACATAATAGGTTAAAGTGAAGGCACTTCTATCTGTGATTAAGTGCATGGTTTTGTGTTGACAATTTTGCATCTTGAATGGACATAAAGATGTAATTATGTTATGGAAATGTGCGATAATTACTTAGGTAATTTTAAGCAAGAAATGCCGTACGGAAAAGATTAGAATGTACTTAATTACACCAAATTGGTGTATATCAGATCACTGCTGTGGTGTAACAGTTTATCATGATTTCAATGATTCTGTAAAGTAAAGAAATTGCACTTTTTCCGTTTTAATACCACTAATCACATAAAAATACAGTAATAAAAACGATATAGTTGCGTAACGAATTATTCTTTTTGGCAGTCTTCATTCATATATACGGCGCGGATGTCAATACTTCGGCATCGTCGAGGATCGACCAATTCCGGAAGGAGCGATTTATAATAAAATTGCTTTAATTTTTTTTCCATTTGATTGTGCCAAAATATTTTGTCTCTGTAACATTTATAAAGGTAAGTAAACAATGCGATTTAGGAAAACAAAAACCTTTCAATCTCTTCGACATGAATGCCTCCTTTGGTGTAGACAATGAAGTAACATTTTTGACGTCCAGTTATTTCCAAAATGCCTTGTACTTGGTAATAGTAGTTATGTTTTTTTTTTAGTGTAAGTTTGTTTTCATCTTTATTAATTTCGCAATAATCAAACAGTTTCAATGCACCTGCTTGTAGTGGAGTATTGTCACCACTTTTTAGGGAACTTTTGATCTCAATTACGGCGTTGTTCTCCACTAAGCCGTCTGGAGAGCATGCTAAAAATGGATTGTTTTCATCAATGATTAGGCCACATCTTGTGACCTGCACATTGTACATATCTTCAAATAGCTCAATAGCTGCAGATTCACTGTCCAAACCAAAACGGGTGTGAATACTTCCGATGAATGTAGAGTATAATATAGACGACACCGTTTTGGCGGTATTGGTGGTTTTCCGCAATTTGCAAATTTTTCCAAAATTTGAAGCAGTTAATCTCTTTTTTCGTTCAGCAATCCATATGTCGCTTTTAGATTGATGCAATGTTCCTTCTGCAATTTGTCTTTTGTTAACATTTTTCAGTTCTAGCAAAAACTGAGCCATCTTTTCTTCATATTGTTCCTCTGGTAGATCGGGTGTAAAATCGTCTTCTACTAAACCATAATCATTGTCTGCTGCAGCAAATGTTCTAGTTTTTGGATAATCTGCAATAATTATATATATTAATATACGATGCTTGCTTACAAAAACATAAAAAAGTCAAAACGTGCATCATAATATTCCAAACAGTTTTGATTTTCACATTTTTTACTTTTAGTAACTGAAATGCATGCAAATAAATAAATGTACGTAATACATACACTTCCTTATTTTCTTAGAACGCCGAGCTGTCTTAAAACTTAAATGCTTTTGCGTGTAGTGCCCTAATGACGTATTGCATAGTTCGCGATGCAGTAAAGACAACAAGTTTCCTTTGCTATTGTACGAAATAGCAGCCATTTCACATCGCAATTGATACGAGTTTTTTAAAGAAAAGTTGATCCTTTTACCCCCTACAAACTTGGCAATCACTGAATTATATGTTTCCGCAGGATTTGTATCGGTGTCGTATAAAAGACTTGAAGCATTATCAGCAAGACGTTGTACAATAATGTTTATTGCTTGAAGCAATCCACATTGTAAGTACGTTTCAACTAAATCTTCCTACAAAAAAATTAAACGTTTCATTGAATTAAAGAAAAACGTTGTTTACCTGGTCTTCTTTACCACCCCTGCAAAAATACTCTTGGCAGTGATCATGTTTGCCCAAAATATGGTATGGGCCATTTATTATATCTGACTTCAAAGCTTTAATCTTCTTATCAATGTCGATAATTTGTTGTTTTCGATACGCTATGGCCTTAACAACAGCGTTACGAAAGCGGCCCAAAGTATTCACGTTGCAAATATGGTTCCTTTTGGCTTTTGGAAAACGTACGTCTTTACTTAGGTCACTAAGTTTATTCACAAAGTTACGCAACAGATGATTACGACATTCAATTTTTCGAATGTGATACGAGGGACCGTATGGAGCTATTTCTGTTAAATGCTTATAGACACTGCTGTCCCCATCTCCAATAAGCCGATTGTATATAAGATTGTGCTGTTTTATAGATTGTTTGAAACCCTCTCCAATAATGGCAGATTCCATAGAAGTTGAAGATTTCTTCCAATTCTTGAAGCAATCGTGATCATCCTCACAACGGCCTCTAGCACAAAGAAAACAGTATTTGTTTTTAACTGCCATGTATAATATTTTTTTGGTTTTTGCACCGATAATACAAGCCTGTAAAAAACGTTTGAGTATTTCATATTACATGTACCTGTAATGCTACATACCACTCCTGAAAGTGCAGAATAATTTTTCCGATATGATCGTTTTGACCATGCTCCATCTGTTATTACTGCAATAGTTGGAACACCTTCATTATTTGTTTCTTCAGCAAGTTCGGCTTCTTCCTGTGCCGCTTCAGACATTAAATCGCTATTTACTGTATGTACGGCAGAGATGATCTGATTGTGGTAGTTTAAATATAAACCATTTGACATTTGAGGAATATCCATTGCCGCAAGCAGTTCAGAAAATTGACTGTACCCAATTCCAACCGTCAAACAACCGATAACAGCACTACGAGTAGCAGAACCAAAAGATGATTTGCCACCGTTTGTCTTGATGGTATCTAATTTTCCACACATGTTGCACTTGAACGTCAGTGTGCTTTCTAATCCCTCCAATTTCTCTCCTGTAATTTCCAAGTCATAAAAAGAACATCCAAAGCCGTTGTGTTTTAAAGATTTTAGAGAATTGAATAAATGATGTAAATCTACAATTCGCCGACCAGATAAACCCAAATCAGCGTTCATTTCATTTTCTTCTACATCGCTGTCGTTTATTGAGGAAGCATAGGAAAAGTATTTGGTTTCCATTTCTTCCTTTGAGGACAATGTATTGCTAGTGTCCATAATTTCTGATACAATAGGTATAGCAAAAGAATCGTCAATAGAGCAATCATTACATTGATCGGTAATGTAACATTCGTTTTCAGTACTGGGTAATATGCTACCATCTTCTATGTCATGTTTTTTCTCTTTTCTAAAAAAATATCTTTTGTAGTAACAAGAAAGAAAACTAAATGCAGAGTATTTTCATTACTTTAGACAATACTTTATAGTACTATTTTAATGTATAAGTACAAGGTGTCCACATTTTGACACTTTTGAATGTATATACATATATAAAGATAGAGGCATGTGATTTTTGTGAAACTTTTTTACATTTTTGAATATTTTGATGTTCTTTGTAGTTTTTAACATACAGGTTAAAAGTGACATGTTTGCTTTTTATTGCCCTTTGTATCTCAACTATCTATCAAACCAGTAAAAACAGTCTTTCATAGCGTTTTTACCGTAGACTGCAGTAATGCAATTAAATTTTTTTTTCTGAAAATGTTTTGTTCCAGTTGCAATTTTATTTTTTTTTATTTTTTAATTAAACACAATATACAGGCTGTTTAATAAAAAACGCCCCAAGCCGTAGCGTCTATAGTTTTCATTCGATTGTAATGATACAAAAACCATTTTAAATGGTTTCAAAAATACTACAAAAAAACCATAATTAAAACATTTTTAACCATTATAATCGAAGACAATTAAGTCATCTTAATTTTTTAATGGAATAATATATTTTTTTTATTTAGTTTGATTAATTTCTTCTTCACGAATTCAACGATGTATCACAATCTTATACTTGAATGCATTTTTCTACAAAAAAGGTAAATAAATACATTTTAAAAATGCTATGAATAACAATTGTTAATTGTTGAGAAGCTATAAAACGTCAATTTAATTATCTGCTGATTATTTCAAGTTTGTTGAAATAAATTCAATTGTTTGTTCTTCTAACGGAAAATGGATTTTAATCAATTAACCGGCATGCTGCAAGTGTACTCAACAATCAACAATTGTTTTCCATGGCATTTTTTAAATGTATTTATGTATTTACCTTTTTGTGGAAAACTGCATTAAAGTATAAGGTTGTGATACATCGTTGAATTCGTGAAGAAGAAATTTATCAAACTAAATAAAAAATACATTATTCTATTAAAAAAAATTAAGATTACTGTTAATTGTCTTCGATAATAATGGTTAAAAATGTTTTAATTATGGTTATTTTGTAGTATTTTTGAAACCATGTAATATGATTTTTGATTCATTGCAATCGGACGAAAACTATAGCTTGGGGCGTTTTTTATCAAACAGCCTGTATATACATTTTTTTAAAGAGTATAAATAAGTAAAATTAAACAATATATAAATTGTGTTAAAGAGTGTTGTTTAAAAAAAAACACAGAATTGTACCTATTATAACTCGAAAAAACAGATTATCAGACAAAAACTGAAACAAACACTGGAATCTACGTTAAAAACGCTATAAAATGCCGTTTTTACCTTTTTGATAGTTGAACTACAAGGGGTGATTAAAAATATAGATTTTTCAATTTTCCCCTCTATATCATTTTTGTATTTTATTTTTTAATATTATTTATTTATTATTTATTTAGTATTAGAAAACTAAAAGGGCTATGGATGGGCTATGAAAATTCTAATTACACCATTTTGTGTTATTCAAAAAAGTAAAAATGTCGAAATCGGTACATAAAACACAAATATTCAATATGAATAACATGATTATGATACGATTCACAACATAGGGTGCAAATAATTATAGCAATTCTTAAATTTATAATACTTACAATGCTGCAGCCTTCTTTGTTATCACTTTTCTGCTTTTTCTCCGTACACTCAAACTTTTTCGAGTCTTAGGCATTTTTCACTTACGCGCACAAGAATTACAATTTCAATAATTTGATGATATGCTTCCTTAGAAGTTTGCAATCGTAATGCAATGAGCGTCATAACGAATGAATGAATAAATAAGATCATTAATTAATAATTAATGAGATACTCTTATTTGGTGATATTTGAAAGTTATACGTCGCTAAATATAATCATTCATAATATAATGCGATATTAATCACCATGTATAAAACCAGCAGTTTTAGTAATGACTTCAAAACATCTTCCATTCATAACCTCTATAATAGATTCGCCCATAGGCCATCGTAATTGTTTTATTATACTCACTGCAACTAATTTACATATTCTACCTGCAAGAATGAATTCGTATGCTACATCAGCGGCCAGGCGGTCGGCTAACGTGTACGCTGCTATATTCGAAATTTCTCATACTTTCGAGCTCCTTAGAGTCGCCTTAACAAAGCATCTTCAATAACAAATCTGCGGAAGAGGTCCTAAATTTTCCACAATCTTAATTAAAAGTTCAGTTCATTTCGTCGAAAGTGAGGTTATATTACTTCAAATTTCTTCGAAACAATAAATCTTCTGAACCTAAAGCTATAAGGTCAGAAAACAAATTTAAATTGTCATTGGTAATTATGTAATCATGCCACCTGATTGAGTTTTAATGAATTACTGTTTTTTTCTTCTTCAATGACAATGAGAAATTTAGTTTTATATGTCTGTTATTATCCAGGCTTCATGGAAGAACAGAGCTTATAAGCATGGAATGCAGTCCTTTTTCCTTTTGTTCCACGTGTAATTGCATTTTTTATAAGAAAACGAGAATAAAGCTTATTATCTTCAAGTAATTTTAGTAAACAGTTAACAGTTATTAAGGGACATCGACATTAATAATCGGATTAAGTAAATAGCAGTAAAATAGGTTAGGTATCGGAAGAAGGAAAACCTAAACCGACATCCGACAACCGACTACCACTAAGCGGATAAGTACACTTTTTGTTTATTTTTATTGTTTATTTGCATAAATTTGAAAATTGAATAGTTAAGTATAAAATGGAAAATCCGATTCATGATATAATTTGCTCATTATTAGAAATGCCTTTTTCAAGGCTTAAAGATGCAGATCGACGAGATGAATATTCTAAAACCCGACAAGAAACATGGGTAAACTTTTTCGCGCTCTTTTAAAAGCCAGTGGTATATGAGTCACCAATGGCTAGTCATTACAATGTTTATTCTGCTGGCCCTGTTTACTACTTTCGAATAATAGAAACAATGTTTGGGTTTCTCAGGGATTTTCAGATTTAAAGAATTTATCTGCTTGCATTAAGAAGCATGAATTATCAAAAGATCATATGAGTAGTTATTTAAGTTTAAAGCGGTTAGAAAAAAACACATCGGCAATTAGAGATGCTTTCGAAATTCAATCATCTATGTCGGTCAAGTTATTTAATGAAGATGTACGAAAAAATAGAAAATTACTGAGCTATTTAATAGATGTAACTTGTCATTTTGGTAAAACAAGAATTATGATTTAGGGGACATAATGCAAAAAATGATTCCCTTAATGCTGGAAATTTCCGGGAAACATTTAATCTGTTAATTAAACGTGATAACGAAATTCAAGAACATTAAAAAAAATTGGAAATATCTTTTCTGGACTATCTAAAACAATACAAAACGATTTAATTACTTGCATTTCGGATACATGCGGAAATAAAAGACTCACGCCCGGTTGCAAGAAAGCGAATTATAATCGAAATCCAAGATTATTTGCCAAATCCGAGATTAAACAAAAATTTTAGTTGCATGATCAAGTATTGGATTAAACTAATCTTGATTATTCTAATCTAAGTTTATTCCTACTATAATCCCTGATTACGTTGGTTTTGGGTTGCATGAAGCTGTAATCCTACATTTGTCATTGATTAAATCAAAATTATTCTAATTCGTCAAATCGGAGAATTAAACTGGAATTATAACGACAGAACTAGGGAATGCAATCCCGCGGCAAAATTTTGATCCCGGTATTTGCGGGATCGTTTATGTTAATCCCGAGGGATCCCGCAAAATTTTAAATGTATTGGGAAATATGCAATTTTGTGCGGATTAACCGAATATTCTCCAACAAAACATATCGTATTTCCCGGAAAGGATGCGTCACATCCGCTTTCGGCCTCCACGTTTATCTGGATTTCTAGAATATTCACTACAATTAATACAGCCATACTGTACTACTAAAGTTTTTATAAACCATCGACGAGTATACAGGGTGTTTTAAATTGAGTAGGATGATTATCTCTGTTATTGTTAAACTTACGTACAGATTCGGTTAAATTGGCAAAGTTGTGTAGTTTTTGATGCTGGTTGATATTTCGACGCGATATTTTGAAAAAATAATTCTTTTTGTAGATAATTGGAAAAAAAGTGAAAATCGCCATTTTTAAAAAGGTCAATATTTTAGTAACAAAGAGAACTATCGAAAAAAGTTTCAAATAAAAGTTGCAGGATTCGATCGTATAAATTAAATGGACGTAGAAAAAAAATTTTCAAAATGGCGGTTTTCGAGATATTGATTTACGGACGACCTGTACGTATCTGCATTTCTCCGTTACGCGTTTTATTAATAAATTTTAAACAACGTCGTAAATTTTGCAATCCCGCAAATCCCGCGGGATCCCGCTTAATTTCTGTACGGGATTAATCCCGCAAAAATGCTGCGGGATCCCGGTATTTCGAGATCCCGCGATCCCGGTATTGCATTCCCTAGGCAGAACGTACAAATGTCAGATAGGTACATCATTATCAAGTCTGGAAAGCGACAATGATGAATTGGTTTTGCCTAGGCCAAGACTATTTACAGACAGGGCAAATCCAATGGAAAATTATGATGACCTCGATTTCAAACAGCGCTTCCGATTTTCAAAGACCCCGGTACGGAAAATGTTGAAATGTTTCTTGCAAGGATGGCTTTGAGACATTAGTTAGAAATAACTCCTGTGGGGGTGTTTCAGGAGTGATTAGAGGTATCACAAATTCCATAGTAGGGGTACATTTGAGAGTGTATCCAAATCACAGAGATCCTGGGGGGGCATGGGAAGGCTACATTAGATGTGTTGGTAGGAAGGTGACAGTGCCTTGTGACTCCCCAGGGGTATCATTCCCAATATCCTGGCCAGTAGACTGTGGCCCAGACTTGAATATAGTTAGTAAAGATGTATCAGACAGTGAAGATATGGGCATGGATCCTGAAGATATGCTAACCAATGCACATGGGGGAAGAAAAATAGAGGATTGGAAAAACAAGTTCAAAAACTTTTTTTCTAAAGGGTGGACTGGGCTAATCCCTGCATCACCAATCATGATATTAATTGTTGGCATCTTAATAATTAGAAGATGAAGAGCTATCTTTAATCACCTATTCTAACCCTTCTGTTTTTTAGATTAAGTTTGTTATTCTTATGTATTCCCTTAGTATTAATTTAGTTTTAAAAGTTATTTATCTTATCATTATAGTTATAGAGCTAATCCTTAATAACCATTATACTGTATATAATGAAACGAGAAACCCGATCGTGGACTAATCTCGGCTTATATGTAACTCCGGATTTCCTAATTCATGTATATTCCAACCGTCTTGCAACCGGCCGTCATTATTTTATTTTCAAACGTCGTTTAACTGTAGTTATAGCGACAGTTTTATGAAGGTTTAAGTGTCACTTTTTTGACACCTATTTTGAGCGGCGTATAAGTGTTATACTCCGGCGGCGTATAACATTTATACGCCACTCTAGTGAAAACAAAATACACACTTAGCATTTACGTCCACTAACTTTATATTTCTATTTATCAAATCAAACAAAACTATAGGCACCTTTTCTGAAGAAAATTATTCTACTTGATGTTAAAATTAAACGTGCAATTATTTAAAGTGGCATTTTGTAACATTGCGCTTGTATTAGATTCTGAAATCTTCCCGAAATCTTTATGAATTTTCACTGTATCATGCAAAAGGATCATGGTGGCAATGTCTTCTTTATTCTTTAACGATTCTTCGATATGTAGGTACCCTGCAGGAACTGTATCAGATTTCCATCCTCCATGTCTGTGTTAAACAGATAATGTCACCTCTGCAATCTGCCAACACAGTTGAAGAAGGCCTCCTCAAGAAATGACCAGTATATTCCTTCCCATTTGGCATCTTGAAGTATATAGGACCATTTCGGTACCGTAGACGGTAGATAACTGCTTTACAAAAACTAAAATTGTCACTTATAATTGCACAAGAGGTTTGTATTTTACCGAGTAAATTTGGGTTGTTTAGGTAATGAAAATCTGTTGCCTAGCAATTAGACGAGAAAAACTGTCAATAATAAAAATGCGACACCGCAGGTGGAGCATTTTTAGGTTGACAGTTTTTCGAGTCCAATTGCTAAAAGGAAACAGATTTGAATTGCCACAACCCAAATTTACTCGGTTTAAATACAAACCTCGAGTGTAATTCGGCAGGACAATTTAACGAACAAGAAATTCACCAACTAATCAATTATTGACAGACGTCAAACTAGTCATATGGGAAAGGATAATGCGATAATTGGTTCGAAAATGAATAAGTGAAAAAACCACTAGTGCATTTGTCGCTGGAAAAGTTGCAGGTAACTTTTGCCGCTGTCAAAGTGACAATTTCACTGCGGCTTATGCGATTTTTTATACATGAGTTGAATTGTCGCTGAAATACCACACGTGAAATTATCACTATAATTCGTTCCCATTGGCTCAACAATTTGAAATCTCGACATTTCACTGGTCGAAATGTGACAAATGTTAGATGAATTGAATAGTCAAGTTTACTTTAGTGAAATTGTCAGTTTGAGTTATACTGTAGTCATGGATACAAAGCAATGTTATGCTGATATTATTTGCGGTACATATTGAGTGCATCTTTACCTATTTCCTACATTATATGTAAATGACGTTTGAAAATAAAATATAGTATTTCATTCGAAGTATAAGTTACTTTATGTGACTCGTATGAATTTAACTCGCCTCGCTACGCTCGGCGTTTAAACTTTCATACTCAGCCACATAAAGTGTAACTTATACTCCTAATAAAATAAATATCTATTTTGCTGTACAAGCCGATGATACAACAGATATTATGGAAAAATCGCAGTTAGATACGTAAATAAATGCGGAGAGATTAAAGAGAGATTTTTAGGTTTCTTTGACGTAAGCGAAGATAGAACAGCCAATGCAATGTACAATTTGATAACTTCTGTTTTAAGTCCTTTCGATTATAAAAATAAGTTAGTGGGGCAGTGTTATGTTTTTCGGCGTCTATAAGTTGACGGTTAAGGCATTCAATGTCACCGAAGATTTCTTCAAGAAGCGAATAATCGAAATCTGGACAATTTAAATCTTTACAAATATCTTCTATTAACTCGTTTTCTTGCGCAGCTTCTTTCGCGGGCACGAACGACTACAATGTTCTGCAACATTTTAATACGGGGCGAAGCACTCATGCTTACTGCAGCTGCTCGATATTTTTGCACTATATATGTGTGGGGTTTAAACTAATTGATCAAGGAGCATGACTGACCATTCCCTCTCTACAAATTATTTACCAATATCTCAAACTATTTGAAGATATCGACTGCCCATTAAAGATTTTTTTTCTTGGGATTCGTGCTCCTCCTAACGAATATACCTCTCCAAAAAGGTTTGGATTTCCCCATTCCATGGATATTCGCATCCATAAGGTTCTTTCGTATAAATACAACTTTTTCAGTTAACCTTTCATCACACGTACGCGGACTCTCACTCCGCAGGTAGGAATTTTTTTTAATTCTGAAGAGGGAGTTGTCGCCAAACAAGGCAGCATTTGTCTAGCTGTTCAATTCGACCTTAGTACCCGTGTTACTTAGCACCCTGGTACAGTCGTGCGTTTGTTTACGTTATACAGCGATTTGCGGACCTATAGTCCGCAGCGTGTGTTGGTGTATTAAAACCATAAAGTTCTTTGTGTGTGCGAAATATTTAAGGCGAGGCTAAAACTTACTCATTATTTTCTTAAATTTATCTAGAATTATTGCTTCAGTATGGACTCCTACGAAAAGCAACAGGAACGTTTGCAAAAGTTGATGGAAGAATGTTTGGTCGAAAACGAGGATGCTACCTTTGATTACGATGACAAGTCGGATCAAGACGAGGATGACGACTTGGAAGTAGATGACCACAACAGCGATTCTGAGCAAGACGTTTCAGATAATGAGATTGTTCATGAATCGCCTGTAGCTTACTTCATAGGCAAAGATAAAATATCAAAATGGAACAAACACGCTCCGAGAAAAAATGTTAGGAAGAGGAAAGAAAATATTATAAAACACTTTCCTGGAGCGAAAAGTGCAACAAAAAATGTGAAATCCATTTTGGAGATTTGGCAACATTTTCTTGATCCCGATATGATCCACGAAATTGTGTTAACAAATAAACACATTGATAGTGTTCAAGATAACTACAGTAGGAACAGAGATGCAAAACATACGAATGTTTGCGAAATTCAAGGCCTTATTGGTCTCATCTACTTGTCCAGTAGATTAAAATCAAATCGCCCAAACGTTGACGAACTTTGGAGCACCAAAGGATCAGGTGTAGAACTTTTCCGGTTAGCTATGGGAAAAAAAGGTTTTTGTTTTTACTACAAAACTTACGATTTGTCCACATGGACACTCGGACGGATAGAAAAAAGTTGGATAAATTGGCCCCTATTAGGGAATTTTTTTAATCATTTGTGAAGAAGTGTGCAACGGGTTATACGCCGTTTGAAAATGTAACCATCGATGAAAAATTAGAAGCATTTAGAGGACGATGCAGTTTCCGCCAATATATTGAGATGTCTATATCCCTTTAAATACCCTGTATATTTCAACGTCGGATGCAACTGGTCAAGTAGTTGGAGATTCTGTGGACATGAGCCACCGCCATCACCACCTGTCGATATTTTTTTGGTAGCTTCCGGAGGATGTTTGGGGATTTTAGAGTGCTTGGCGTGATATCATCACTTGTTGTTTGTTAAAGCTCGTTGGTGGTGGGCTTTATTGTATTTTGAGTTGTATTCATAGAGTTTAGCTTTGTTTTTGGTGTTTGTGACTTCAACAACTTTGGTGTCGGGTAAAGTATTTTATGTAGTTTACTCTTATGTACTTATATGAATTGTGCCAATTGTTAAATCAGATATTTTCCAACCACCATTGTGCTAATACGTAATTTACAACATGCGAGGTGTTAACTAATATCCACGTGCTTGTGGAAGTCTACACTATCTCAGGTTTAGACCACGTTTACTCAGTTACACGGTGCACGGGGGTGTACCTATGTCGAACCTCGACTTCCGTGAAGTAGGGCATGCAATGCTAGGTGTATTTAGTTTAGGGTGACTCGTAACATTCGCGAATGTGTGTGCCTTGTTGTATGTAACTAATATCTTTCTACCGTGAGAGGGAGCTCGGACGCTAGAATAGAAAGGTGTTCTAGAGCTAAGGCATAAAAGGATCCGAGGGCCCTCGAAACTCCAACTTTAGGGATGAAGTGCTGTAACAAAGGCCATCCTGCCCATGGGCGGCGACCCATCTCTTAATCACCTTCAGTTTTGTGTCGTTACGAGACCGATGTCCGGGGAGTGTTACGAAGCACAGGTAGTAGTTCCGGAAGTCTGGGTCTTATACCAATGTCATTATGTGGAAACTGAGCATAATTGAGGGCCCCACAAGCACACTGAGTATGGTCATAACTGCCTATTGTTACGTCACAACATGAATAATAGATCAGACGTGTTTTTACAAACTTCACACCACCCTATTCGATATACAATGATACGAATAACTAGTAAGGTGACTTATATCAATAAATGCGTGAATGTGTTGCCCCTAACAATCTTAACTGCGCTACGGGTTAATAGGCAAATATGCCGGCCCAATTCCTAACAATATAACCGTGAAACAGGAGGGCAATCAAGCTAAGACGCTGGCCCTAACCTAACAAGTAACCAGGTTCACCATCCAATGATTAACTAAAAAGCCGCGATTAAAGAAAAGTACATGACATGTTGTGACGAATACTCTACGCATACTGTTCAAACGTACCCTGCTACTCGAATTCATTCATTAATTAAGGTAGTGTTACATGTTCTGCTTAGGTGGTTGGTGTTTTAATTTGCTTGTGATTAACATAGTTTGGGTTTTATTCACGGCCAAGGTTTTTCTCAAGTCGCGCTCTTTTTCGCCTTGGTAGTCTGCTTTTGCGAGAGTGCGGCACCTTTAGGTTTTGCTTGCTTTGCTTTTAATGTACCACATCCAAATTCCGGGTTTTTCAGAATAAGTTTATAATAAATAAACTCGCAGACATTACAGTGTTTTATTTGAGTGTTCCTGCCCGACTGGGTCCCGAGTCATTGTATTAGCTTCGTGTAACGTAAGGGGGCCCTACCGTAGACGATCCAATCACGTGCCATTCTTTTGTTTGAATTTTAGGCGGGAACCATGTTTTGATACTAGGATTGCAACGTTGCCAGTTTTCCGTGAAATCTGTCATTTTCATTTCGAGCCTGGGGGTGGGTTAAGATCAGTACAATATGCCCAATAAACCGAACAAGTATGGAATTAAAATATTTGCGCTTGCAGATTCAAAAACATTTTATACCCTGAATATGGAAGTATACCTTGGAAAACAACCCGAAGGACCATTTGCTGTTGATAATTCTGCATCTGCTGTTGTGAAAAGAATGTGTAAATACATAAAAGGGTCGCATAGAAACGTAACGTGTAATAATTGGTTCACCAGTGTTGATTTAATCAAGCAGCTTCTCAACGAGTATGGACTTACATATCTAGGAACAATTCGAAAAAACAAAAGGGAGTTTCCTTTAGATTTTTCTTGCCCTACGCGCAGGCCCATTGGATCTAGTATGTTTGCGTTTCAACCAGATATAACATTGGTGTCCTAGATACCTAAACGTTCCAAGAATGTCCTGCTGATGTCAAGTTTCCACCATGACGACCAAGTGGATACAAATACCGGTAAACCAGACATCATATTAGACTACAATGCTACAAAAGGAGGTGTAGACACTGTAGACAAATTGTGCTCTACGTATAATTGTGCGAGAAATACTAGAAGATGGCCGATGGTAATATTTTATGCCATTTTGAATGTTGCCGGCATTAATTCAATGGTATTGTATTTTGCAAATAATTCAGAGGTCCGCATGTTTAGACGTAAATTTCTTACTGAATGGTCATTTTGTCTAATTGAAGCCCACCTTATGTGAGGAAACGAAATTAAGGGTGAGGAAATAATCCGCCAAACCAGTAAATAAGATTTCCCCCAGATATTTCCACTTAATTTCGCCCCTCCTAATCGTCTTCCCCACCAGATCTCCAAGATATATATATACCTGTGTCCGTCCAGTGTTTGTAATTTTTGCTTATACCTTTACCGGTGCCTTTTCCTAGTAACCAGCTTTATTTACCTGTAATTTATTACTATACAATTTGTACCCTTAACCGTCGTGCCATTACCTGTAAAACCTTTGTTACCCTGCACCCCTGTCGTTCCCTGTGTTGAGTGTGTTGCCGTTAGCCCTAGGGGGTAAATCGTAATTAGCCTTTGAGGTGAGTGAGTATCAGTAAAACAACAATCTTTCAACCCTTTATTACAACGTGCAAGCCGTTACCTCTATTACTCTTACCGTTTCCAATTCCCCGAGTAATTCCAGTTCCTAGGTGTACTCCCTAGCGAACGGGTTACTCCAACCAGTATTCCTCCAGTTACCAGCTACTCTCCGTACGTTCCTACCTGTCCGTGACTTCAAAATATAATCGGAGCGTGCCTCCTGGTTTTAAACGAAGTACACCTCCGTAGTATCTTCCCGTCGCCCCGTCCTGCCTAAACCGGGGGCCCATTGCTCCCGTCTACGTTAACCATAAGGGGCTGAAAGCCTTCACGTGAAAGTTTAGTTGTTTCAGTTCTAACACTCGCCCCGTCGGTTCTGTTGGTTACCCCGTTCGGGTGGCGCAGCCCTCAATCCGTATCTGTTTGTCTTTCCCCGTATCAATTAATCTGTTAAATTCTAGCCAGCACTGCACGTGGAAATTATTAAACTACCGTCAGACACGACACGGCCTTGACAGCGAACCAGCTGAGACGTTGGGGCCCACTCACCGCCGACAGAGGGCAGTACGCTCCCGGGTAAATACGAGGACGGATCCGAAAATATTTTGTATTATTTTATTTTTGTATATAGTTAATTTGTTTAGCCAATACACGTTTAATTTTCATTGCTCGCCATTATTTCCCGACGCTACCCGAGGCTGTGGGCAAAAGCCGGATCAGACCCAGAGTTGCTCACACTTAGAGCAAGAGCACTAATTCAAAATTTACCGAGGACTTTGAAGAATAGAATAAGGGAACTTATAGGGGAGGAACCAGAAATAGCTATAGAAAACGTGCCTCCAGTTAGGGGGCGTTGTTCGTACTGTGATCGTAAGAAAAATCGATCCACAAAAATGTTCTGCAAAAATTGTCACAAGTTTATGTATGTGTGGTGAGCATGCCCTCCATATTTGTGCTGAATGTTATGAAGAAAATATTAATTACTTAGTTTACTATTAGATGATCGTTTATGTGTGTTTCTATTCTTATATTTACAATAAATAAGTTTTCATAACATATGTTTAATTTTTTGCCAAAACATAGGAATGAATAAATTCATAGTCCGCAGCGTGTATTCGTGAACCAAAAGCCGACGCGTGTACTGAAAGGTTAAAAAACATTCATAACATTTCGTTAACAAACATTTAGTTAATATGGAAACTCACGGTAAGTAGAACTTAAATCTTTTAGGCATCAAAGTAATTACTTATTTTCCTATCAGAAATCGAAATTTGGGACGTGGTCCCTTTCGAATTGTGGATCGACCGGCTCGCAGATACCCCCAAGACGGTCATCGTGAAAAATTTTGAAGGAACACCCCTATTTGTGACAACGGTTCCCCCCACCGGCCCGCCCATCATAACATCATTTGGGCCGATCACATTCACCATGCGTGAAACCAATAATACACTGGAATTTTTTTTTCATAAACACTTTTGAATAAAAACTTTCCGATTTCTATTACATTTTATTACCTTTTAAAAATAAACCCTTTACCAAGCATTTCGTTTTAGAATAAAAGATAACAAACCTTACATCCATTCAGTAGTCATGTATAAAACGTTAATAATAATGGGTTAAATATATCGTTTTGTCTTATAACAGGATTTACGTTGTAAAAGATTCACCAAGTTATGGGAAAAAAACTCACATCATTCGAAAACTCTTCGATCTAGGCTTATAATTTTTATTTAGTAAATTTATTCAATTACGTAAAGTAATAAAGGAAAATAAATGAATCCCATTCAAAAATAGCTAAGTGTGTGCATGGCTGCCAAGCGCCTGCAACCCTTAACGCGAACACGAAACAATGACTAAATACGAGTGAAGTGAATGTTTCTGTCCATTTTTACGTTTTATGAGAAAGCTGTTTTCATTCTAATTTAACTTAGAGACATCCAAAATTCGATTATTATTTTTATAATCAAACTCACACTCAAACGAGATTTATTACAATAATAAATTGCAAATCCATTAACTTTTACGCGTATTTCAAGTCTGTTACTCATACACCGTCTTCCATTAAGACGTGTTAAATCATGTGTAATTAAAATATTCGTAGTAATTTAGTGCAGTAATAAATTAGACATCCATTAACTTAATACAGTAGAACTATGACATCAAAATAATCATACGCGATTTATTCCATTAAGATTGAATACACATACGCATTGATTAAAAAATACCTACTTTACTATCTAAATAACCTAAAAAAAAGTTAAACGACCTCATTTTTTAATAGGAATGGAACTAAATTACCTAAAAGTGTTTTAATTTTATCCACAACCCCCCGCTTTAAATGCGCGCAACATCTTATCTTTACGTTCATCATTTACAACATCCCTTAGATTCCCATTTTTCTTAATTCCACATAAATACAGACTCTCACATAAGATATTCATAGTACCTAACATAAAAGAAAGAAATGCAACAATTTGTTACTTGTTCAAGTCTGATCAAAATATGGTTAGAGTTTGCAAACCGTTTTTTTCTTCCGTTTTTGAGGTAACTAAACACAGACTTGTGACAGTTGCAAAGGTGCTGGAAAAAGGAGAGGTTCCGAAAGAGAAAAGGGGAGGTGATAGGATATCAAAGAAAAGTGAATCAAAAAAAGAAAAAGTACGAAAATTTATTGGTAACTTGCGAGGTAAAGAAAGTCACTGTAACAGAAAAAAGTCTAAACGAATATATCTGCCTGCAAATTTGTCTGTGTCAAAACTGCATAAAATGTATAACAGACAGTAGTCCAGAAGATCAAGTATCCTACGATATGTTTAGAAACATCTTTTTGAATAATTTCAATATCGGCTTTGCATCCCCTGCATCGGATGTTTGTTCCAAATGCACCAGGTTAAGAGAGCAAGTAAGAAACACAAAAGACATACAGAAGCGACAAAAGTTAATTATGGAATATCGCGTCCACAGAAAAATTACAAACACTTTCTATGAACTCGCCAAAGAAAATCCTGATAACAGCCTGGCTTTTTGTTTTGACTTGCAGCAAGTCCAACCACTGCCTCGTACACCCATCGGGGATACATTTTATTCTCACCAAATTAGTTTGTATGCTTTTTGCTGCGTTCCAATGACACCTCGTAATCCGATATTCTATGTCTGGACCGAAGATTCAGCTGGAAGAGGAGCTATTCAAATTGGTTCTGCTATGTTCCATCATCTTCAAACATTAAATTATGGGGTGCACCTCCTCAGACTATTCTGCGATAGATGTGGAGGGCAGAATAAAAATTCGCATATCATTCACATTCTAATATATTGGCTTAAAAACAAGTCCCCAGATAATTTGACAGAAATAATAATAACATATCCAGTCCGAGGGTACAGCTTTCTACCTGCGGATCGATCATTCGGTAGAGTCGAGAAAATCTTGAAAAAACATCCAGTCATAACATCAAAAGAACAATACATAGAATTGTATTCTGAAGTAGGTTCGGTAAAAACACTCGGTTCTGACTGGTATTTGTACAATGTTAAAGACCTGCAAAAAGTGTTTAAAAAAGTAAAAGGAATTTCCGAATGCAAAAAAATTCACTTAAAAAAATTTGTGAAAAAAAATAATGAAACTAGGTACTGTTAAAGTAAAGACGTTTCAATTTTATCGGTTCGCAGCATCTGACAAAAATTGGGAGTCACTTCTGAAGAAGGGAAAATCCGAAGACAACATACCATTAAATGGGTTGCCGTTAGGTAATTCTATACCAGATAAAAAGAAAAAAAGTTTGAATAACTTAATGAGAGAGCAGTTTGGGGAAGATTGGAAAAACAGGGAAGACCTTTTGTGGTATAAAAACTTATTAGATAGTAGCGAAGGAGAAAACATGGAAATATTGGACAATAATGAAATCCAAGAAGAAGAGGACGAGCTATGCGATTGCTTGGATGAAGAGACCGCAATACATATTTAATTTTTTTGTTTTATTGTTCTATTTTTACTTTGACTAGGTCGTTTGTTTTTTTTAAAGAAAAATAAATAGTTTTTTTGAATTTTGTATTTAATTTTTATGCAAAACCGGATATATCCAATGTTTTTTTTTTGCTAACAACGCCGATTTGTTTGCGTTTTTTTTAAATATACGTCAATCAGTCGGTCAACCTAGTTGCATTACCACTTTTTTTTTTTCAAAATAACACTATTGTTTAAAATAAATGTGTAAAATGTTTTTTTCATCTCGTGAAAAATTTGTAAAAGTGGATATATCCGGTTTTGCATGCGAGCTCCTCAAGTGTCCACTTAACTAAAATTTTATGATTCCTGAAGATCCGAAACAAATGTATTAGTATAGATTACGCTATTTCAGACCCTTATTGAACTGAATAAGGAATGAACGACAGTTTTACGATGGTTTTTTTCGCGTTTCGGATCACATTACAATTAATTGTATAAAATTCCCTATAAAATATGTAGACCTCTTTTGCTGTGATCGATAGATGAAATGAAATGCTACTTCCACTTAAATACGTATACGCGAATTTGTATTGTAAGAAAACATCAAATTGATAACGTTGGAATTTTATTTGTGAAACATCCTGTACTATGTTTTGTAAAATCCCCTCGTTAGATGTCGCCTGTTGTCGTCCCCATCCTTTATTTGCAATCCCTTCTACATCTCCCACCTTGTTGTGTGTCCTATAAAAGGTGTTTGTAAAGTACCAGAGAGCACTTCCGATTAATTCCGTTCCATGTTAAAATCATTCCCCGAACCAGAACCCGACCCGATTCCTGCCCGTTTCGAAAACCTGAGATCCGTTTAAGTTTATTTTATTTTCCGTTTTAATTCCACCAGAGCTTTTCGTTTTAGTTTCATTATTTTCCCAGACCTATTAATTTGATAATTACTTTTAGTTTTGCCGTTTTACTCACCTGTTCCCGGGAAGATAATCCTGGTAGGGTAAATCCCTGCGGGCTTATAAAACCGGACACAGAACTAGTTCTTTGTATTCTTGCCTTCGGTCGGTCGACCGGACTGGAATCCAAAGAGCTTCCCTTCCGTGTTTGCCGTCTGATTCCACCGACTTTGAGTAGAGGTTGTTGGAACCGGGTGGAAGTTCCTCTGTAAGGGCCGTCGCCAGGTAAATCCTTGCCGACCTTATTCGAGAGCTATTACCTCCTGTTCAAGTCAACTCAGGTCGGGTTATTGCTTTGCTGAAAAGCACCTGAAATATAACTGGTGGAGAAAACTTCCTATACTTCCTTTACCTGATATCTCCTCGAGCCTTGATAAGCATCCGGGCTTAGGTGGTAATAACTCTTTATCATTACAGCGAACTAGTAGCACTTGTCACATCCACCGCACGTTTCCAGTTGGGGAAAAGAAAACGCCGTACCAGACCCCAAGGTCAACCGGGGATTTGACAGACGGTGGAGGTGTCTCCGTACCCAACATCGGGATTTGAATATTTGAATTTTTTTATTTATTTTATTTTATTAATTAAACAATTTCAATCAATACGAATTTCGATCTCTGGCCAGCCGGCTGGAGCTACCTGAAGGCAGAACCCCGTTCTGTTTACATTTGGCGCCCGAGGCAGTTTAATTGGATTACTGTAAGGATATTTGTACATAGTTAGGAAAAAGTCTTTATTTTGTTAGAACCATTATTTTAATTTTCTTTTCCAGGGATAACCGTTGTTATAGTTTATTTTCAGCATCTGAAAGAATTTGTTTTAGTAACAGTGGATAGTCAACTTACCATGAATTTAACCGGTGAAAAATTAGGTCCCAGTGACACCGAAGTTCGAGTAGGATGGGTGTACCAGTTAAAGAAACCAGAACTGATTACGGCATTATCAGAGTTGGAGTTAGACAGTGAAGGCAACGTAGACGAGTTGAGAGCACGACTGGTCAAATATTACAGGAGCAAGGAAGCACCTGCAGCAACGTCATTACTGTTACCGTCGTTTCCGCTGCAAATGGAGGTGAGCGAGAAGAAAATTCCTAGGGGTCCACCACCACCAGAAAGTTCAAGAGAGAACCGTGCAACACACCCAGAGGTTGAAACACTTACCGCAGCGCAGATCTGCGACAAGGTGAGGAAATGGGGTGTGAAATTCGATGGCACTCAAGATTCTATGGCTTTCCTGGAAAGAATAGATGAACTAAGGGAATGTTATGGATTCACAGAAGCCGATTTACTTCTCGCATTACCGGAGTTGTTGAAGGGAAAAGCTCTTCTTTGGTATCGCAACCATAAGCAGACCTGGAGGAACTGGACAGACGTCATTGAAAGTTTCAAGGTATATTTCTTACCACAGCGGTACCAATACACCTTGGAGGAAGAAATCAGAAACCGCATTCAACGTTCCCGAGAACCAGCCACCGAATATGTGACCGACATTTTAACGTTAATGCGACGACATGGAAATATGTCCAACCGCAGCCAATTAGAAAGGATACATGAAAACTTGCAGCCGGAGTATAAACATTATGTTCGACTACGAGATTTCAACACATTAACCGAACTGCTGGAACTGGCGGGACAGTTCGAAAAGTTGCCAAGGCTTACAGTTCAGGAATCAAGGCCTACTTCAAGTCAAAGGGTACGTTTTGATGCAAGACCGTCCAGTCCGGGAAGAACTTGGCATCCCAGTCCGGGTAATTCACGACCAGGATCACCTATAAGACCAGTTACTAATGTCGATACCACAGGAGTAAAAATTCCTTACCAGACAGAAGTGGTATGCTATCGATGCGGAGAAAGGGGCCATACGAGGTTTAATTGCAGAGGAGTATTTAAACGTTTCTGTTCACGGTGTGGCCGTCAAAATATATTATCCAAAGACTGTCAGTGTTCGGAAAACTTCAATCGCCAGTAAAGGAGCAACAGGGATCTTTACAATATATGGCAACAAATCCTGAAAGAAGAATATTATTACAAGAAGTGGAAGAGCAACGTTCAGAAGTACATTACCAAACGGTCTCACCTTCACACCTTTTATCGATTAGGCCAGGAGATCACAGACTTTATCTAGAAATACAGGTATTTCAACATATAATTTTTGCTTTAATAGATACAGGAGCTGCTAACTCCTATATGGGTACACAAGTGATGAAGGTGTTACAACATAATAACATCCAAGCCGTTAACCAGCAATCATCATTGGTACAATTAGCAGAAGGAACCGTAGTACCTACGCAAGGGTTGTTCCGGATACCAGTCTATGTGAGCAACAGACCCTTAGAAGTCAAATGCCAATACTTGCCCACCTTAGCGACGGATTTAGTCCTGGGATTAGATTTTCTAGAAAAGCACTGTATTATTCTCGACACTCATAACCGTACCTTACATTTTCCGGACCAGGTAGTACAGCTGATGCCCAGAATCGAGCGGGGTCTAGCCGGTCTTCGAGCCCTTGAAGAGGACCAGCTGAACAGACTAAACCAATTTTTGGAACAAGAACTGGGTCAGTTTCGAACCTCTCCGGGGCGTACAAATGCTATTGAGCATACGATTGTCCTAAAACCAGGAGTGGAGCCGCAGAAGCAACGGTATTATCCGCGTAATCCTGCAATGCAGAAAATTATCAACGAGGAAGTGGACAAGATGTTGCAAGATGGAGTAATCGAGCCGTCAAATAGCCCGTGGAGCTCACCGATAGTATTGGTACAAAAATCTTCCGGTAATTACAGATTTTGTATAGATTATCGACAAGTGAACCACCTCACAGTCATGGATGCGTACCCACTTCCCCATATCCAAGGGATTCTAAGCCGTTTACGGGAAGCCAGGTACATCAGCACGTTAGATTTGAAGTCCGGGTACTGGCAGGTACCACTTAGTGAAGCAAGTAAGCAAATCACGGCCTTTACGGTCCCTGGAAGGGGATTATTCCAGTTCAAAGTTTTACCATTCGGACTACATTCGGCACCAGCCACATTCCAGAGGCTATTGGACAGAATTCTAGGACCAGAAATGGATGAAAAAGCATTTGCTTATCTAGATGACATCATTGTCATTGGTAAGACATTTGAAGATCATTTAATTAATTTACAGGAAGTTCTACGCCGTCTACGAAGGCAGGGGCTGCAATTACAGGAAGAGAAATGTATGTTTGCTAGGACAGAGCTGAAGTATTTAGGCCATTTAGTGGGTCGGGATGGTATAAAACCAGATCCAGAAAAGATAGAGGCAATAGTAGAGATGGAACCACCTAGATCGGTGAAAGCAGTACGAAGATTCCTGGGAATGGCATCGTGGTACCGAAGATTCATCCCTCAATTTTCACAGCTCATCTATCCACTGACCAATCTCCTAAAAAAGGGGGTTAAGTTTAATTGGGGTTCAGAGCAACAGATCGCAACACAACACCTAATTATGGGTGATTTTGCTTTACGTAAAACGGATTGGCTTGATTACGTTTATTGCTTAATATGATTCGAAGTTCATACACGACGATTCATTTTTACTTATTTATTATATTTAGGTCCAGGTTTTTTTTTCCCTATTAATTATAGGCATCCATTAAGCACTTGTTTACTTTAAATTAAATTATTATCACTTTATAGAGGAAGACATATTTGGGCATGTAATAAATTGTAAATGCGTTATGTTCCATTAATTGGTAACACTTTAATTTTTTTCCTGTATGTAAAACGCATTAAACTTACTTTACTACATAAATTACCTCACATTCCCTGCGATAATTTAACTACATCAAACCCAAATTATTATAACAGCGCTCGGGCAAACTGTCATTTAATAACAAGCACGGTCTACAGAAAATGTTCCTGACCAGTTAATACTGAATAGATTTCAAAAAATTAAGGACCAGTTAAACGAATGCACTGTAATTTACTCCGGCGAAATTTTGCTAAATTTTTGTTTAACAGGGTAGCACACTCATGAACGTTGATGTTTTTCAACTTCATTTTAAAGTGGAATACCCGAGCGCTGTTCAGGAATTTGGGTATTTTGAATATACTGAAACACGACTTCTTTGAATCCTCATAATTTATTACACACTTAAATGAGATTACTAAGAATTAAATTTATGAACTTTTCTTTGTTCGAAATACAATTAATTTATGAGATCTTACAGGCTCTTTGCGTCTTGATAATTAGTTAAGTAAAATGTTTCTTTTTTGCGTTATGAGTTTACGACTAAAGACGAGATCACGGACGGCCTAAATGGACACCCGTAAGTCACAGAGGATCCGTTTACCTAACAAACACGGCTCATTTGTGACCCCATGAATTAAGATAAGATCAAGCACGGCTCAAATGAATCCCCGTACGTTAAGGAAGGATCATTTGAGACCCCAATGGGCTGTAACTAGACCATCGAGGATTCTCTGAGACCCCACTCGCATTTTAAAAGTAGGTCAGAGGATTCATTGAGTCCCCATAGGATTCTGATCAAGGATCTGCGCATCCCCATCCATATAGAGCCCATATGCGCGGAACCCAAGTTCAAAGAGGATCTGCGCACCCCCATTCTTACCCTACTGTCCTGGCGTAAAGAACAAATTGTACATTAGTTTAGTGAAAAGGAAATTCCCATAGAAGAGAAGCGAGACCTACTGGCTTCTGTTGCACAAGTAAGGCATCAATACAAGAAAAAACTTTTTTTTAATTGCCTTTATTTTATAGTGGGCGGAGTGTTAGCTAATTAGCTATTCTCCCCACTCGACCCACTATACAATCACAAACAGCCATGCCTTACCTGGGATTCGAACCCAGGACCCTTGTAGTTACCTAGAGCTACTAACGTAAACTCATCTGAGCTACGCAGGTTGGCTTGATGTTATGGCACAAGAAAGAGGTCATTAGGTTCTTCGTTTACCCCGTTACCATTGCGAATTAAATCACATAGAAATGGTGTGGGCACAAGTCAAGCATCACATTAAAATGAATAACAAGACGTTCACGCAGAAAGACATGGAAGAATTAATTCAATTTGGTTACAAAAAAGTGACAACTGAAAACTGGCAGCATTATATAAATCACGTAGACTAGCATGTGGATCCCAGATAACCTTCGATGATATTGAAGAGTTTGTAATTAACGTTACAGAATCGTCTTCCGAGGATCTTGACAACGAATCCGCTTTTGTGTTCATACATCCGGAGTCAAGTTGATTTATATCTACTCTTTCATTGCAGAGAGAGGTGCGGTTCCTAGGAGCTTCCAACATCCGGTTCGTCACACCTATTGTAACCTGCGCACCTTTCCGCAAGGCCAAGCGGCGGAAGCGGCCAGGTGTACTCGGGGCTGGCTATTGGAGGGCAGACCCTTACGCAGCTTCGGCAGCGGATATGCGGTTTCGACCGAAGGATATGACTACCGCCTTGCCCAAGAGGTCTACTTAATGATAGGCACCAACAATGTAAGAAGAGTAAGTATGATCTATGAGATTACTTGGGCGCCCTAATTTGATATCACGTTTTATTTTCAGAATAATCCTTTACGCGTGATGAAATTGCAGTTAGTGCGCCTTCAATCATCATTGAAGGCGCAGGGGGTACGGTCATCCACTGTACCCATCGTATTTGCGAGGTTGACGGCTTCCCAGCGTCGCACGTTGGAAAAATATAACAATTGGATTCGGGCGCACTAAGTAATTTATTAAAGAATATTAGAAGTAAAAAGTTAATATGTTTTTCTTGTTGAATAGATCGAGTCGTAGTAATGGACGTTCACAGTTTTATGGACAATCCCATCTATGAAAGGTAAAGATAAAATTGTTTACTATCTATTGCATGAGAGTCTGTGAGGTAGCATATTTAAATCAACATTTGGTGGATTTACATTCAATTTACTTAGTCACTCTTTAGCGGAGTAAGTTGGCAGAAACGGAATTTCGACGATTAGCAGAATTTCCCAAGCAGTTAATCAAAATGAAGCTTTGGTATCGCCAGCAAAGAAACATTGCCGAAATAAGAAAGTTACTGGCACACATTAATTGAGTATTACGTATATCCGTGGTGTAATATATGACATGTACGCAAATAGTAAGATTGAAATTGTGGTACCTACCGTATTTGTTTACTTAACTATTTCTTTTAAGAGGACATCTATCCATGTTAATCTTAAAGCTAAAGACATGCTTGATGGTGACAGAACATCCTTATACGAATTACTGCAAGAAATCGGTTTTAAGTTGAAAAAAGATTAACCACGCCATGGTCTGATGGAGAGACCTCACAGTGGTCCAAAACGAATCCATTTTTGAAAAAAATACAATTTAATAAAGCAAAGCGATTCTGGGGCAGATCTCGTGTTTACATCAAAAAGTACTGGCGATCACCACGGAGCAATAAATCGTGAAACCTTTTTACATTGGTTTGAAAAACCATTATTAGTAAATTTAGAAACCAACTGTTATCGTGTTGGAAATGCTTCCTACAACAATTTGTTGACACAAAATCCGAACAACTCTTTGAGAAAAGCAGATATTCAAGATTGGTTACACAATAAGAGAATTTTTTGAAACTGATTTCAAAAGTGTTTTTCTATTTCGGTGTCACAATGATGATTTTGTACAACTGTTTTCGGCCGAAAACAGTTGTACAAAGACAGTGATTATAGTCGTTTTTTTGGTAACTCATCTCTTAAGTTGGCAGTTACTAGTTAGTACAAGTAGGTACTTCGTTGGGTACTTCCATGTTTGAACTTCAAACTGTCAGTCTTACTACGCTGCCAACCTAAAACTTAACGGCTTAAAAAGTGTTCCCAACATAAAACATGTTAGTTCTAATGTTCCCTATAGTTTCTGATAATGATTTTTTTAATTAAATTAAAGCACCGAAATAGAAAAAATACTATGAAAAACGCGTGTTACAACGCTTTATTGTAATACTCCTATCTTGCGGACACTCGTGGCTACGCTTCGCGTCGCCACTCGTGCCACAAGATAGTCGTATTACAATAGGTCGCATTGTAACACTTGTCTTTCAATATACTATTGCAATAACTTTACACCGTCCTATTTTACCTACTTAATCCATCGAAAATATATGCAGATGATCAACTCGCAGAGCAGTACGGCCACTTAGTGTTACGTACCATTGCATTTTCAATCCAATTGAGCTAATATGGGGCATAACAAAGATCTATTATAATAAGCACATTGGGAGGAATGCTAGAACAATGAAAAACAGCTTAAGATTGTGGAGGGAAGCAGTTGCAATTGTAATCCCAGAAATGTGGAAAAATTCAATCAATCATACCGAAAAATCAGTTTATCAGTCAAGATTTAAAGCAACTATTCATATAACTTCCGAAATATTTCCATTATGCCTCTATGCACAAATTGCTCAGATTTCTGCTCCCAACGGCAGCGATACGTTATAAACAAAATGCTAAGAGTACACAGACTTGCAGATTGCACTTTCCTTGAAGCAGCATAGTAGGATGGTTTCAGTGGTTTCACATGAGTCAAAAAAAAAAAAATTATCTCCGAGTTTTCTAATGCAGCGGTCGGCAAATTGTGGCTCGCGAGCCGCATGCGGCTCTTTCGCTGATCGAGTGCGGCTCTCCGCCATAAATGATTAAATGATACTCATTTTTGCGCAGGCGTCGGGCGATATTCTTCTTCTAAACACAAGCGTAACGAATGAATCATTGTTGTGATCTGCGTGCGGCGTGTCATCATCATTAAGTGTTATCGTGTTGTAGGACGTAGGTAAATACATAATATAACGGTCGCGCGAAAATTGAAATTGGTACAGTTATTTGATTCCAGTCTATTGAAAGGTAAATAATATGATTGTTAAAGCCGTTTTACAGTTAACAATTTTTCTTGCGTGCAATTTAACTTGCTGCAAGTTTTAGGTGCAATTAAAATTGCCAGTGGCTTTACAGTTGGCAATTTTTGTGATGCAACAATCATTGCAAGCGTAAGTACCAACCCTACCCTAGACAAGTACCAACCTTTAGGAGGTAAAAGCAAATGTCTACAAAGATGGATTTAAATATAAAGGTTAAATTATTAATTATTATTATTATTTTGTTGGGATCTGCGCTGCTTCTGCAAGATGGTACGAGAAAAAAAGGCAGTGGTGGGTCAAACCTTGGTTAGGAAAAGGAAAAGGAAATTTGAAATTGCGTAGAGAGTTATTAGAAGATAAAAAGAGTTTCAAAAATTTCTTGAGAATGGATGAAACAACCTTCAATGATTTATTAAAAAAGATAACTCCCAAAATTGAGAAACAGTGGTACACTAGGGAATGTGCATCTGCAGAAATAAAACTGATTATCACACTCCGATACCTGGCAACAGGTGAAAGTTATCGAAGTTTGATGTACAATTACCGCATTCATGAGAGAACAATTTCAATCTTTGTACCTCAAGTATGTCGTGTAATATATGATACATTGAAAGTTGATTATTTAAAGGTAAGGAGTCAATTGTATGTGTAACTTAATTATAATTATTGTTTAGATACCCACAACTGCTGCTGAATGGCTAGAGATTGCCAAAGAATTCGAGGATAAGTGGAATATGGCAAATGTAATTGGTGCTCTAGATGGCAAACATCTTGTAATTAAGTCTCCTGGAGGTTCGTCATATTATAATTATAAAGGACAGCACAGTATTGTCCTTTTGGCAATGGTAGATGCCAGTTACAACTTTATATATATATTAATATTGGTATGAATGGACGTCTCTCTGACGGTGGGATCTTTTGGGAGAGTGATTTGTCGAAGGCTCTAGAACGAAATTGGCTTAACATTCCTGAAGACAAAGCGTTGCCTGGTAGAATTATGCCAGTGCCACATGTAATTGTTGCGGATGCTGCATTTACACTGTCAAATGTAATACTAAAGCCTTACCCATTCAGAGGTCTAACCCACCAACAAAAAATATTTAATTACCGTTTAAGCCGAGCACGCCGTGTTGTAGAAAATGCGTTTAGGAAGTTTATTCTGGCACACCCGCTGCCGTGCTAATAGATTTCTCTAAATTCGATTTCACTCAAACGGTTGCAGATCGTTACGGCGAAGCTTGTAGCAATGCGAGCTTCTACGCCGATTCAGTAGTAGCTGATGCAATCATAGGCTGCTCTAGAGAACTAGCTTTCTCCATATTAGTCAACGACTATGGAGACATAATGGGGCGGTCTGGAATGAGGGGATCTGGAGAAATAAAGACCTCAATTGACAACAACCTCCAGGCGGGAGCACATCTGAGAGTGGCTCTGTCTAGGTGCTTGGGAATCCCAATAAGCACTCTCAGCAAAGAGTTAGGTAGGATATACTATCATTCGGGGGTGGGTTTTTCCATGTTCGATGGACCTAACGCACTACAGCCAACATTGGAGGCGTGCGTTGCAGAAGCCAACAGGACGCCTAACATAATAAAAGATGGCTCAGGGGCTAAGAGATGTAAGAGTCTAATAATTAACCCCATTATGGTCGTGACAGATGGTGACGATGGAGTCATCTTCACCACATTAGAGAACGCCCGAAAGATAGAGGCCAACATTGATTCAGAAGTTCGATTAGGTTGTAAAATCCTTAGATCTGGATCTAAAGCGGGTGTAGAAGTTGTCGACAATTTTGAAAAAGTAAGCTTCTGTTCGCATACCTACACCTTCGTCTCTATAGTGAAAGGATGTGCACAACAGAACACCAGAACACATCCAAGTCCGGCAGACGACCCAAAAACGACCAAGCACTACTACCTTCAGACGAGAAGTAATGTTTTGGTATTAGGTAAGTTGTCCAATACGTTGAAAGTAGTCACCCAAAAATTCGACGTTAACAACAGGGAAGCTCTGGAAATCACCAGAGGCAAGTTACTCAGTTACGTTCTGCTATACCCTCATTCTAGAGTGGTAAGAGAGACTTGCCTGGCTGGTTTGAGTTTGCTAGGAGATTCCGGCTTCGACGTATCAAAAATTTGGAAGATGCAGTCTTTGGATTTGACCGGAAAAACGCTGTTGGGGGCCTTAGAATCCTTATACGGCGTAGCTGACTTCAAAAGCATTTCTTATTTAGATTATAAAAAGGAAATAATGGAAATGAAGGTGTTGGATCATAATGCGAGATTAATTTACCGCAGATGCCCCAATATCATGAGAGAAATACGAGCAAAGATCGTGAACTGGAAACCGCTTCCGTGTGCTGTTAAACATAATACCTTTGCGACCAGAGAAAGCAAAAGTGGTTGCACAAGCCTGTTGTGCGCTACACAATTATTTGCAACACAAAAATAGAGACTATTTTAAAAATGTTGAAGAAACAGTCGATAGACGCTACAGGTTTGTGTATGGACTTAGTAGGCAACACGGTGATAAGCCTACTGGGAGGGCTTTACAAATACGCCAGGAATTTACAGATTATGTAAATGGGAACGGTCGTGTTCCGTGGCAAGATGATATGGTTTAATTAAATTTTGTATAGGGTAATGTAGTAGTAAGTCATCATTTTTTATTTAAATTTAATGTTTTAATAGCTATTAGTAATGTATAGTAGGTAGTTTTTTATTTAAGTTTAATAAAAACTTTAGCTGTTTGTTGGTTAAATGAAAATAAACTTTATTAAAATACAAGCACTATATTTAACTTATTTTAATTTAAAAAATAAAATTAAAAAACTAATCCCTCAAACTTCTACGAAATTCTTTTTTTGCATTTAAAAGTGATGAGTATATTGCCATTTTTAAATTGTCTAATATTTCTTCATCCTTAATTTTATCCATTTCTGATGCAATCATTCTGAAAACATAACATGATAAGTATTACTACAGAATTAAATTAAATACACTTACTGTCCAAATAGGATATTGTCCCCAGGTAATCTTTCAGGCATTTTTGGTGCAGTAGAGGTTGTCTGAATTTTGTCAAGTGCTTTAGTTGCACTAGCAAGTAATTCGCCAAATCCTGTATTTTTTTGTTTGTTTTGTTTCATCCGTGTTGTAGGAGGTGCACTAGAAGCTCTGGGTGGTACTTGTGTAGGGTTCTCCACAACAATTTCTGATTCATTTAATTCGGCTACAGTGCCATCAAATACCACCTCCAAATTTTCTTGAGTTTCCTGTTAACACCAACATAATTAGTTTCAGATATTAACTACATGAAACATTACACTTACCATTTGCTCTCCGTCACCTTCGGTGTAGTATGTTTCTTCGGTATATTGAGATTGAGACCAGGTCTCACGCTCTGAATCAGGCACACCGCTAATACTAGCTGGAATATTTGATTCTCCTTCCGTAACCACAGTACTCTGACCAATAAATGCTAATATTTCAAAGTACTGCCACTTCGGAGTATACACTTCATCAGAAGAAGTGCCGCTCACCTTACTTTTTTTAATTTTTCCCAGTTCGCTGAGATATTGTGTTCTTAAGCCGTGCAACTTTGTTTGTACATCTTTAACTGTCAACGATTTGTTGAGGTTTTTATTTAATTCCGCTGTTATGGAATTATAAGCTGCATTTCGTACATTTTTGTTTTTGTAGGAATTACAGCTTGTCAAGTACAAGCAGGGATGTTCCTCGTACAAATGTATTAGTACCGTTGTTACATCCGGAGTCCACACGAACTGCTTCACTCTGAAAGAATGCATTAACTTCTAGCATACCATACAATGAATTTATACGTACTTTGAACAAGAACTTCCGCTCATTTTAACTTTCACTCTTCACAGTAAATCCAAAATCCAACTCACAGAACACCACGCCGATCCAACTGCTACAACACGTGTCACTAGTTTATTTACGATCAGCTGATTGCAGTAACACAAAATCAAATTTTTGAAAGGTTGGTACGTCGTAATATACTACAAAAGTTACTAAAATTGCATGCAAGATACAGAACTTTTGGCGCAAAACACGACATTTTTCTTGCACCATAAAAATTGCAGCAAGTCGACGCAATATTCGATTTGCGCATGCGTGCAATAAAAATTGCAGCAATTTTTCTTGCCGGAAATAAAAATTGCGAACTGTAAAGTGGCCTTTATTCATTTAAAAAGTGTACATCTTTATGTTGCTTGTCACATTAATATAAAATGTTTTAGCTGCCTTTCGTTTGAGATGGCTACAAAGAGGAAGCAAAGAAAAACGGCAGACGAAAATCGAGAGTTTAACGTTGAATGGACGGAAACATTCGCGTTTATTCAAAATACAAATGGATTCCCGACATGCCTTATTTGCCAAGAAAAATTGGCGCACAACAAAAAGTCGAATCTGGAGAGACACTTTACAACTAAGCACGTGTCATTTGGTGCTAAATATCCTGTTGGTAATGCAAGGAAGAAAGCTGTTGAAGAACTTCAAAAGAGCCAGGAAAAGTCAAGTTTTGTATTTAAACACTGGTCGCAATCTTCTAACAATGTGAATATTCATTATTAGTCAAGAGATTGCCAAGCGAGGAAAACCATACACAGACGGCGAGTACATAAAAAATTGTTTTATAAATGCATCTGAAGAGTTATTCCGTGATTTCAAAAACAAAGAAGAAATTCTCAAAAAAATTAGGGAGTTGCCATTGTCAGCTAAAACAGTCAAGGATAGAGCAGCCAAGATGTCTTCGAATATAACCAACCAGCAACTTGAAGATCTTAAAATGGTTTCCGCTTTGGCAATAGCCGTTGATGAGTCTTGCGACATCAACGATACAGCTCAAGTTTCACTTTTCGTGCGATTTATTTCATCTACAGGCCCAAAGGAAGAACTTTTAGGGTTATTGCCTCTCAAAGGCCAAACGCGTGGAGAGGACATTGCAGACGCGGTTATTAAATGCATGCAAAAACATGAAATTCCGCTTAATAAAATTGTGTCGATTGCAACCGATGGTGCAAGAAGTATGACCGGCATAAGAAAAGGTTTCGTTGCTATCTTGAAGGAAAAAATTAATCATGAAGTACTTATTTACCACTGTATTATCCATCAAGAGGCACTTTGTGCACAGACATTTCCTGCAGAAATTTGCCAAGTTATGGAATTAGTGATCAAGATTGTCAACACCATTGTAGCTAAAGCCCGGTATCACCGCCAATTTAAAGAATTTTTATTTGAAATGGAAAGCGAATGTTCAGTTCTTCTGCTTCATAACAAGGTACGTTGGCTGTCTCGAGGGAACGTTTTAAAACGTTTTGCAGCTTTATTAAACGAAATTACTTCATTTTTGCGTGAAAAGGACATTCACTATCCTGAATTAACTGACGATATGTGGCTTCAAAGATTTTATTTCATGGTTGATATTACGTCTCACCTAAATCAGCTTAATTCTAAATTACAAGAAAGAGGAAATACAATTTTTTCCATGACAGAAGAAGTAACTTCATTTGAAAGCAAATTAGCCATTTTTGTGCAAGATTTTGAAAGAGGCACTTTGCTTCATTTTCCAAATCTGTTGAAACATCGTCGGGAAAGTAATTCATTAATTGACGTTCGCTACTTCATTACAACACTTTCAAATATGAGAGAAGCTTTCCTGCAGAGGTTTCAAGACTTCAGAAATAACAAACCGACATTAGCTTTTGTTAAAAATCCGCTCAATGTGAACATAACGGAGTTAAATTTGTCTCCTTTCGGTGTTGACATTGGAACTTTGAAATGCAATTGGTGGATTTAAAAAGTAAGGAAATATGGTGTTCCAAATTTGAAAAACTTAATACCGATTTGGAAGAAATAGAGAAACAAAAAATTAATCTAAGTTTACAGCACAAATGGACTGCCTTGAAAGATTTGGAGAAGGAAGATTTGCTCATTTTTAATGCATGGAATAGTATTCCCGACTCCTATGATCAATTAAAAAAATTAGCATTTGGCGTACTGTCCCTTTTTGGGTCGACGTATTCATGCGAACAATCTTTTTCAAACATGAATCTTATTAAAAGTAAGTTGAGAAGTCGCCTTATTGACGAAAATCTGGAATCGTGTCTGAAATTAAAAACGACTACATACACACCTGACTTGCGCAAACTGTCCCAAGAAATGCAAGCGCATTGTTCACATTAAAATTTTCTGGAAATAAATAAAGTTAGTATTTACTATGATTTTTGTGTTCTTCTGTGTACACCTCGTTTTTTCATAAACTTAAAAAATATGTGGCTCTTTAAAGAAATATTAAGTGGTGTACTGGCGATATTTGGCTCTTTTGATTAATGAGTTTGCCGACCGCTGTTCTAATGTAATTGCTCTGGATGGCTGAAACAACGTAAAAGTGTCGGCGACATCAAATGTGCAACGCTTTTTTATAGCGCAGCCCTATACACGTAGAATGTGAATTAATTAGACCGAAATTAATTCTTGAAAATGTGCGACTAGGAAATGCAAAAAATCAAAGAATACATTTAATAAAATCAAATCTAGTCGTTCAGTTATCAAATCAAATAAATGCATAAGCATGTGTAGAATAAGGCGCGGTTCCCACTGGAGCGATACGATAAGCGATACAACAGGTGATTCGATAAGCAACCCGATCCTGATTCGACACCGATCACTCATAATCGTGCAAACGTAATGGAAGCAACTAATCTCGTACACACTGGAGCGATCGCGATACTACACCGATAATTATCGGAGTCGCGTCGGGGTGAGAGACAGCTGCCAGGTCGCTTTGAGCGCAGTATCGTTCGACACGTCCGATTAATCATGTCGGGTCAGCAAGAAGACGTGCAATCCTCTATTTCCTTCATGAAATTGGTGGAGCAGAACGCGTGCTTATGGAATTATACATTGAAAAGTTATAAGCAGGACTGATTTGACAGGTGTTGCGTGGAAACAAATAGCTGAAAAACTTACCTTACGGAGAGATATGTTTTCCATGGATGAAGCCTGGGCAGATTCCACAGTTCGAAGTAGCGCTCTGAGGAACTCATGATGACTGATGAAAACAACTGCTCCGTTGCGTATCCTAGAGGCTATCGTATCGCTCCAGTGTGCACTGGAGTGTTGCGAGGATAAAAGTTGCATCGGGCGATAAAAGATTGCTCATGTTGCATCGCTTATCGTATCGCTCCAGTGGGAACCGCCCCTAAAAGTTTCGCGAGATCAATCATCAATTACAACTAAGGAAGAGGGTTAGGGAGGATAGAATAAGACGATTGCTAGAGAGGAATCTCGCCGCCTTGCCCATTCCAATAACTCGCAAAATATCCCGGCACTGGCCTATTTTTTTTTTTTTCGTTTCATTTAGATAAGATCACAGTTTTTGGTAACACCTATTTCCAGCTACGAAAATCAAAGAGACACGTAATTGGTAAAATTGAGACCAATTTCAGTTTGGTTTTAGAGATCGTTCCAAAACTAAAAGATGATTGCGCAGAAACCAATTTTGGTACGAATGCATTTAAATGTACTGTCCAACCTAAAAATGTTGGCATTTATCACTTTATGTTTGAACTGTTCACATCTGTTTTACAATTTATTCGAGTGCAAAGTTTTACTTCTCTTTGTTGGTTATATTTTATGAGTGTGGGTTGCGATAGTAAAAAATAGTCTTTTTTCTTTCTATCATAACATATTGTTATTAGGTGGGTACAAATTGAGTTGAAAAGTTATTTTTCTTACAAAACACCTTAAAATTGCAGGTTCTCAAATCTCGACGAGTGAATAGCCGAAGAGTGGTACACAGTCAAGGCCGGCAAATAATCTACAATGCCTACCAATTTATGAAGAAAGAAAAAGAAGGGACAATGAAAATACCACTCTCCCAGTTACAAGACAGAGTTGCGGAAGCTACCGGTGTTAGCATTAGTACTGTGAGAAAAATTGTTAAAGAAGCAAATAGCATGTCCGAAACAAGTCAACTCGGTAGCAGTAAATTTTCTTCACCCAGAAAAAGTGTTAGTCAACCTAGTCCGAAGTCTACATTGGATACATACGATGAAGAGATTATAAGAAAAGTCATCTACTCGTTTATTAACACCCAAAAATGTGCTCAAACTATAAATAAAGTTTTAAATGAAGTGAAAAGTGCCGGTGTAGAATTTACTGGAAAGAAAACCACAATTTGGAGGGTTTTAAGAAAACTAGGTTTTCGTTGGAAAAAAACCGAAGATAATAGAAAAGTGTTAGTGGAGAAAATGGATATTAGAGTAAAGCGGGTAGAATTCCTTCGACAATTGAAAAAGTGTAAAGAAGAGGGAAGATATTTAGTGTACAGCGACGAAACTTATTTGCACAGCAGTTATGCTGTTCCCAAAGCATGGAATGATGGAAGCAATCGTTGTCTGAAGGCCCCTCTGTTAGTAAAGGCCGAAGATTAAACAATTTAAAAATTAAAAACGCCGATTAGCCAGGGCCACATAGTTTTACTTCACCGTGATGACTATGATGACCAAGATATACAAGTCTTGACGTGGCTTGCTAAGGCCAGCAGGAGGTTCACTTTGGCCTTGGGCGGTGCCGGTGTCCCGGCTACTTATGCCCAATGGCCGGCTGTGGCCGTCACAGTGCTGTACCATGGTGCGCCGCCTGCCATACCACATTGCTGCAGCCCTCCCGCCTGCCAGACTTTACGCCTTCGCTCAAAAACTGGCCTTAGCCCGCAATGAATTGCCCTCCCTCCAGAGGGCATTATATTGGGTTATGGAAAACATTTCCCTGGCTGCATATCAGCCAGCCGCCGCCAACGCTCCGATGCGCCTCGTAACTAGCAGCTTCAGGACCCTGCCCCCTATACTACCTAAGCCAATGGATTATAATTATTTTTTTCATTGTGGTGGAAAAAAGGCTTTGTTTCAAATGCTCTCTTAGTGTTTAAATCGGGACAAAAAACTGGGGACTATCATGACGACATGAATCATACTAATTATATGAAATGGATGAAAGAAAAAGTGATCCCAAATTTACCCAAAAACTGTTTTTAATATCGATAACGCTTCGTACCACAATGTAAGTGTAGAACCTGCACCTACATCAGCTTGGAAGCAAGGTGAAATGCAAAAATGGTTATCAGAGAGAGGCATAGCTTATGAGCTCAGTGCATTGAAAGTTGAGCTCTATGATAAAATTAAACAGCACAAACCACAACACCAAATTTAATATACGTTTTACATAAGTTGCTTGCAGAAAATGGGCACGTGGTTCTACGGCTTCCCCCTTACCATCCCGAATTAAACCCCATCGAGAAAATATGGGGTATTGTCAAGAATCGTATAGCAGCAAGAAACGTTTAAAATGGAAGATGTTAGGAAACTGGCAAATGAGGAATTTGAAAAAATTACAGCAGACAACTGGAAGAAAGTGTGTGAACATGTGGAAGAAGTGCAAAACGATTGTTTTAAAAGAAAAGTTATACTGGATGATGTAGCTGAACTGATAATAAGTGTGAATGATGATAGTGATTCGGATTTATCAATTTCAACGGACGATGATTTAGGATGTGAACTTTTAGAAACTCGATGAACATTCACTGAATGAGTATTATCGTCACAATTGTATCCTTGTTAAGATGTTATATTTATTTGATAATAAATCTACACGTGTAACTTACAACTACATTTAAGCACTCTAATTTCAAAAAGAAACCCACCGATTGGGCCCATGTCCAACTGTAGGTAATATGCCATTTCTAATTCGAAGTACAACTGGCCATCGGCGGGCAGACAATTACCCAGCTGCATAAACGGGTGCAGCGATGTAAATCTCCTAATTTCAGCTACGAATTGACCAAGGAAGTAGTTCTAATGATTGGAAATGATATTCTTAGGGTAAGTGCACATAGAAAGGAAGAAAAATCCTTCTACATTACATTATTTTAGAATATGAAATACCATACAATGAGGACGGGCCTTTTACGTATTTTGACAGCTTTAAAAAGTCAAGAGGTCCAAAAAGTATACCTGTGTACGTTGGCGCCCATTTTAGGTGCCACGGAAACCCAATGCTAATACAGTCTGCTTTTAATAAAGTTGACTTAAAAGTACTTAATCGGGTGCTCGTACATACCAAATCTTAGTTATATTTTGAAAATATTTTAGTAAACATTCATGTTTATTCATGGCATTTTTATATTTGTGTATAATATGTAAATATCCTTAAACATTTAAGTGAGCACAACACTGCTCAGTATATTGACATGAAGTAGGGGTAAATTTCAGGAAAAGCAAGAAAGATGTGAAAAAGCAGTAGCATTGGTATTAATTATTAGTACTAGCTTGTAAGACATGTTTGAGTTATGTAATACATATTTATGTCAGTTTTGGATTAAAGACTGAATGCGTACATTTGCACCAATCTTTTATTGGAATTAATACATCATTATTATGCATATATATAAAGCAGGTCAATTGAGTAAGGCATGAAAATGCAAACAATAGAGTAATAGTATCGCTGATGTAAGTAAACAAATGATAGAACTAGGACAATAACTTTGTGTATAAACGTGTAAATATTATGAATAAACCCGTATTATAGCTTAGGCTGTTCTTACTCATTTGAGGTGTAAGGTTCCGAGTCTACAATTTGGCACAGTGACAGTTGCCGCCTTACAGTCTACCTCAAAACTATCTTGATTTCATACCGAGATTAAACACCCTTTTATACTCTGTGACCAAGATAAGGATGTTTGCGAGGTATTTATTGTAACCGTAATATGTACATCGTTTGGAGGATGCCAAGCTGAACTTTTTGAAAGAGTTCGTATTCTCGGCGCTCGGCGGAATGCCAAAAACCTCAGAGACGGCCCTGACGAACGGCAGCCCGCTACCGTCCCACGATTTGGTGTTGGCCCGTCTGTACTCTTCTGAGTACGAACTATTTTTGGGGAGTTACGCCTCGGAGACTGTTCGAACGGCACTGTTCCAAGACGAGGATTTCGGTCGACCATTTCTTTTACATGGGCGACCACGCTTTAAAGGCCAGGGCGGAGGACGTGCTGGACCTCGTCCGGAAATACGTAAGTAAAACGCATTGAAACAATTATGAGTTACCTACTGACCCTTTTTTTTAACAGATTAGGCGGCCGGAGCGAATGCAACTTTTTTCCAATTGCATTTCGCCATGACGTTTGCGGCTAATTCCGGGGGTCAAATTGTCTGCTACAGCGAAAACGACCTCCTCCGACTGTCCGGAACTCTCCCGGAAGGGGCTTCGCTGTCCGAGGCCATAGACGTTCATAATGTTTCGTACATCCAGATCTACGACGGTGCGGCGCGCATTTCCAAGGCGTACCATGGAATTAATGTGTGCCTGTACGCGATTTACGATCGTCTTCGTGACGTCCGCGGGTGTGCGGAATTCGCATCCAAATGTCAGCACCTATTTTCGGCGTACGCAAAACATCTGGACTACTTGCGAATGGTACACTGCACGCGCGTCGAGGTCGTGGCGAAATATCACGACGCGGGAGCAGGCGTTGACGATCCTGACCACGCCGGTGAATTATGACGAGTTGCGACAATGGGTGTACCGGAACCGCGTACCTACTTATACAGTTCGGGAACGATGTCGGGTGGCGAATGCGTGTGGATCACGCCAGACCCCTATTGGAGCACGTGGAGGAGTCGTGCAAGTTACGAGAGCTACTAGATTTCGACGAGCTGCGGCGGGCGGCCATTTCGGCGACCGCGCTTCAATTTTTCTTGAGCGGTTCCACTTTGTCAGTGGGATGCGGATGTGCGGCACTGAAGAAATGTCTTATGGGCGGTACCATTGGTCGAAGCGCGAGAGCGACCGACGACGACGGTACCATGACGCGAACGCCACCGAGGCCGTAACATCGGCATAAGGTCTTCGTCGCAGGTTGTTGGAGACGTCCACCTATTCTACAAGGGGTACCTACCCATGATGCTGACGGGGACGTCGCCGAACGTTTGCCTCATTATAGAGGCGTGCGTCAGAAAATATGAAGGTATTATATGTACAGGGTGAATCAGAGCACCCGTCCCAGGCTTTTATCTTGGAATAGAGACGCCTTAGAGTTTTAGGAAAAAAATTTTCATTACCAAAGCCTACCTGAAGAATTTAATGGTAGTAGTCTCTATTTCCGGAATTAACCGGAAGTAGGCGTAACAGCACTCAACTTCAGAATTTCAAATGGAACCCTAGGTCTTGTGTGGTATCGTTGGATAGGTATTTTGAAAACAAACAACTTTTGTAGGAAACATTTTTTTTTGTAAAAAGTGTTATTTACGAAATAAAATTAATAAATATGTTATTTACGAAATAAAAATAAATAAATAAAAAAGCTGACTTAAAACCAAATGATTCCTGCTGTTCCCGGCTACTGCGATTTAATTCAAGTGTTTTTGTTTGAAAAGGTAAGACAGATATTGTTTTGTGTAAATAGCAACGTAGTTTTTTGTCATTATTACGACAGGTAATAGTAACTTTACACCTGCATTTTAATGTTAAATTTACATTATTTGTTTACATTTTTCTTCCATACACACATGTGCAAAGGGTTTTTTATTGTAACAACATGGTATTTTCAAACCGCGAAGGTTTCGATATGCTGATGGTGTTGGGTGAGTGTCGTCAAAATTATAGAGCAGCTGAGAGATTATACGCTGAGCGATACCCTCAGCGGCCCGTTCAGTCGAGGAAAGTGTTTCAACGCCTCGCTGATCGAGTTAAGATGACTGGTGAGGTACAACCGAAACACAATAAGAATCGGCGCATCGGACGGTATGTACAGGATGAAAGAGCGCCTGATATCCTTGCCGCTGTTGCTCTGGACCCACACGTTTCAACCAGGAGACTTGCAATCGACGCTGGGATGAGTCAAATGACAGCTTGGAGGATTTTAAATGGCAACAAATTATATCCATATCATGTTAATTTACATCAGGCACTTGGAGGACAAGATTTTCAGAGACGGTTAGATTTTTGCGAATGGTTATTGAACCAAAACCAAAACTTCCATCACAAAATTCTCTGGACCGATGAAGCAACGTTTAAAAGCAGTGGCGATGTTAATATTCACAACGCTCACTATTGGTCTCGTGAAAACCCGCATTGGCTACGTGAAGTGGATAACCAGAATGTTTGGAGTCTTAATACCTGGTGCGGCATTTTAGGAGGCCGAATTATTGGTCCGCATTTCTTTGACGGCCATTTAAACGGGGCCGTGTACAACGATTTTCTGGAGAACATCCTCTATGACCTTCTAGACAACGTCCCAATTGCAATACGTGCAGAGATGTGGCTGCAACAAGACGGTTGCCCAGCACATTTTTCGAGAGTATCTCGCCAAACTGCCAATCGTCTCTTTCCTAATCGCTGGATGGGAAGAGGAGGTCCGTTTCCTTGGCCAGCTCGTTCCCCTGACCTGACACCACTTGACTTCTTCCTCTGGGGACGAGTCAAAGATATTGTTTATCAACAGCGCCCAACCACGAGGGAGAATATGAAGGAAAGAATTCGAAACGCATGCCGTTTGCTCAATGAAAATGAGGTGCTTAGGGCAGTCGACAACGTCCGACTTCGGCTACAAAACTGCATCAATCAAAATGGAAGACATTTTGAACATATTAATTAATATTTATTTCGTAAATAACACGTTTTACAAAAAAAAAATGTTTCCTACAAAAGTTGTTTGTTTTCAAAATACCTATCCAACGATACCACACAAGACCTAGGGTTCCATTTGAAATTCTGAAGTTGAGTGCTGTTACGCCTACTTCCGGTTAATTCCGGAAATAGAGACTACTACCATTAAATTCTTCAGGTAGGCTTTGGTAATGAAAATTTTTTTCCTAAAACTCTAAGGCGTCTCTATTCCAAGATAAAAGCCTGGGACGGGTGCTCTGATTCACCCTGTATATAATGATGGCATATTTATAACATCTTAGCATTTTTATAAGCCATTTAGGCTACCGATTGATTATTATGCTTTAGTATACCTTCTCCGGAGTTTTGTATAATTTTGTGGGTCACCGCCGCCGCTGTCGCCACGCCCATTTTCACCCTGGCGTACGACTGGCCCCGTGCCAGTAACAGCACCATTGCCGCGGTGAAGTGGGCCCTCACGTCGCCTCCGACGGCATCGGACCAGCTCATCAGGGCGGCCTTACGAGGGGCGCTCGAGAGTTTTATGGCGACGTCGTTAAATTAAATAGCATCGAGATTTTCCCTCTTTATTTAGTCAACGGCGTCACTAACTGTCGATTGTGATGGGCGAAGGTGAAGGAAAAAAGTCCCACGGCCATTACGAGAATATATTTAGCGGCCTTACATAATCCTGACTGTAAGTACCTTTACCTCCCTATTCACGTCAACTTGTGTAATATTTCTTTTTTTTTCACATTTTTATCCTATTAGGATATTTACGTATGCCGGGACGTTTTTGCAGGTGCCGCCAATGCGGAAATGCGAAGACCGCGGGATCGGTCGACGGTACCGCAGAGACCGGCAAAGGTCGCCAAGGTAAAGCCGCTGTCGATTTCCGCGACGCCTCCCCCTCCTTCGACGTCGTCTCGTTCGCGATACACTGGGGCGAACGAGCGGAGTATAGTGCGGGCGGCACTTGCATGCCGGAGCAGATTACGAAAGGGAAGGCGGGCTGGTTAAAGATTCGGTCGGCGGCCGCGGAATTGACGCACTTCCCTCCGTTGGGGTTACGCAGCGTGATGGTGCAGTTGCGGGACACGCAAAAATTAAAAAAAACTATTGTGATGGCGTAGAGCTGGACATTTTAATGCGCCACTGAAGAGGCCTACGAAAATAGACATATATTTTACTCTTATAATTTAAGTCCTATATTTTATTAAGGTCTGTTACAATGGCGTAACCACATACTTTTTTAGTTTTAAGTATGAAATTTTTTGGTGCTTCTTTCTAGGTCCAAAGCTATGAACCCGCTTCGTGGTAGCTATTCTTGGAGCTGGAATAGCGACTTTTCGATCTGCAGCGCCAGACAGAATTAAATCGTCCCTGGCGCCCTTATTGTTTCCATCCCTCAGAACCCACCCTTTCACGACTAAGCTAGTCAACCCCTTTTCAGTGATTTCAGGGTTATAACACCCTTTACTTGGTAATTTAATATCAAAGTCAGATCAAGTATACACCATTTATTATCTATTTTAAACCAAGAGTATATATGAATTATTGATTTTGTTAAATATTTATTATGTTAGATTCATGAGTTATTATAATAAATTAGTTATAACTTGTCAATCGCAACATTGAATTTAATAAAAAACTTTTAGAAAATTTATATCCTTTTAAAATTAAATATGAAATTTTAACACCCGCTGAAGATAATACTATTCCATTTTTTTAGAGATATTGATGCTGCTACTGTGGATAATAAAAAACTTTATCCAAGTAACGAAATTACAAATAATTTATAGAATGATAATAAAGAAATAACAATTCTTTATAATAATGAAACAAATATATGTTTATATTATTTACACATTTTTACAATTATGTATGGATATTTAAAGAAATATTATGAGTATAATGATTCTGGTGTGTCTCAAATTTTATCAGAGGTTGATAAAAAAATTGATACTAGCTACGAAAAAATATAAATTTGAGAAATTTAAATTTGGATTAAAATTAAACTAATTTTAAAATTTCTGGAGATATATAATCTATATCTTAATATTTTTTATTTTTCATTAAGAATTTTAATAAACTTTTATTATTTCCATTATTTATTTCTTCCACGAAACATTGTATATTTTTTAAACTTGGTAAAATATTAGTACCTATTTATTAAATATTTATTTATATAATATATATAACTCTTTTGCCTTTTGTGTTTCAACCGTATTAAAGATTTGGATATTTTTGCTTTTGGATTAACCTTACCGCACCGTAACTTTTGCTTTTTCTTGCACAGTAAGTTCTACCGCTCCGTTTAAATTCCAAGGTAAGTTATTTTGAAGTGAAACTCCTTTAGGTCCGATAGGGTCGCAAAATATCCCGGCACTTGCCTATTTTTTGCATTCGTTTCATTTAGACAAGATCACAGTTTTTGGTAACATCTATTTCCAGCTACGAAAATCAAAGAGACACGTAATTGGTAAAATTGAGACCGATTTCAGTTTGGTTTTAATACAGTCCGCTTTTAATAAAGTTTACTTAAAAATATTGAATCGGGTGCTGGTACATACCAAATCTTAGTTATATTTTGAAAATATTTTAGTAAACATTCATGTTTATTCATCGCATTTTTATATTTGTGTATAATATGTAAATATCCTTAAACATTTTAGTGGACACAACACTGCTCAGTATATTGACATGAAGGAGGGGTAAATTTCAGGAAAAGCAAGAATGATGTGAAAAAGCAGTAGCATTAGTATTAATTAATAGTAATAGCTTGAAAGATAAGTTTGAGTTATTTCAACAAGTTTATGTTAGTTTTGGATTAAAGACTGAATGCGTACATTTGCACCAATCTTTATTTACATTAACTCCTTTGAGCGTAAAACACAAAGACAATACCTCAGGAATTCAAACACGTCTGGACACCCAAGTTAGCAGTACGCGTCGGCGAAACAATAAAACAATGTTCCTCCATTGTACAAACATTTTTACTACTTGTGGCAAAGTTTAGAAAATTTAAGTTTGAATATAGATGAAATAGCAGTTAGAAAATGCAATTTATAATAGCAATTTTATGAAATATCTATAGGATTGGAATGCGTGTTAACATACTATCTTATTGTATCTGACTTGATCATAAAGCAATTATGGTACGTTCACGACCGTAATGGTGTAGAATAAAAGTTTCGCGAAATCAATCATCAATTACACCTAAGGAAGAGCTGAAGGCACAAACAAGTATATCAGTAAATTTTCTGTATCACAAGTGATAGACTTACATACAAAAAATGTTATCTAGTACAGCTTCATTAGTCGAGTGTCCTTCCGAAATTTCGAAAACGATCCAAAAAATGAGGAAAACACTATTAGTCCACAAAAAAGGACAGTGGGAATTTTCCGAAAGACACCATATCTCCTGATAAAGAAACATCTTCAGATGTGCCCGTAATAGATATAGGCATATTTTCGAATTGCTAATTATCAGGGTTTCACAATGAAGCTACTTTGCAGCTACCCATTTAGTTAACAACATAAATTATTACATATATAGGGCTAATATTGCTGGTATCAGGACTTGGGTTGACAAAAATTGAAGATTTAAAGTGGGAGTTCGAGGGATATCGCATGTATAAAACTCTTGAGGTGATTGATCATAAAAGCGCGGGTGTAACTGTGGTGATTTTTACATTGACTGATGGTTTATTGAAGACGCGGTTACGATACGAAGATGGGCCAGTTGGAGGACACTACGCTTATTCGATTGGGGTTTACAAGGATGGTGTGGATGTATCCATCACCCATTGTTATAGGATTACCGGTACTGGTGGAAGGAGCGCGATGTACTTTGGTTTGTCAACGTCCATTGATGAAGAGCTCTTATTATCTCAGTTTCAATCCGAAAGATCAATTATGTTTATTAAACGGCCATTTTATTCTAAATCTAAAACTGTCAGGTACGTTTTGTTGAGCGGGGATTTAAATCGAGAAAAGTTCGGAGCTTTTACTAGCAGTTCGAAGGAAGGAAAATTTAACTGAATTAGACTTAATTGATTTTGTCTCCTAGATTCGAACAAATGGATAACTAACCCAGTTAATGATATTTGCTTGGTTTGATTGTAGGAAAAATGACAAACATAAATATACTTCTACACAAAATAGATATATTTTAATTTTCCAAAAGTTGAACAAACAATAGTTTTATTACGGACATACGGGTATTGCGTTTAACTGTTGCAACCCTAAACGCGCAAAGGATTGCAACACATCAGGACTTAATCACGCGAATAAACGCAATTAACGACCTTCTCCACTGATTTTCCGAAGAGGATCCATGTCCAACTTTGAACCAGTGTGTGCTTACGCGCGTTTGACAGTACATGAGTGTTCCACCGTAGTGAACGAAATGATGGTGCGAGTTAGGGCGCTGTACGATCAGGTACACGCCCTTCGTGCGATATATAACAATATTTTTTAATGGCTTTTCGCCGCGATGTAGTGTAAATCGTTTTAGTTTTAGTTTGTTCATATTAGCTTTAATTTGTAAACAATTGGTGAAAACATATTGGCGCAAAATTGACAAAATGTTAAAGGCGAACACCATCCCAACAAATAATTAGAAAAGTGACGTTCTTGAACATGTTTTACAAACGGACGGTTGTATATAATTGCGACCCTATATCTATATACCTCGCCACTTATATTATTTAGAAAAACACATCACCGTTTTCAATAACCACTTACAGAGAAACCAGATAATAAATTCCAACAATATGATAAATATTTGTATTCATTGTTCCAAGGAGGAAAGCTCCACGATTTGCAGAACAAACAATGGTTGAATGTTGTATGTGTCATAGATGGATCCATCGCTATGGTGTCCTGGAAGATTATTCCATTAAACGATAAAAATTTAGGGGTTCAGGTCCGCACCCATTGTACGCTCCATAAATGTTTGTTGTTATTTTGTGTTATTTAATGCAGGTAATAATTTATGCATTTCTTTATATCGTATTTGTGTTTTGTATGCAGATATGGGCTATGTGGCCAAGTACTTGTATATCAAAAATGTGTGACGTGTTTGAAGTTCATCCGAAAAGATCACATCCTCTGTCCAAAGACGTCATGGACTATACTGCGAAATATTCCGGCCCATACGTGGTGTATAAAGTCGAGTCTCCAGTAGTAATTACATTCAAACATCCGTCCGAGCGAACTAACATTCCACGTGAAGGATTTAAAGTCATATCGATAAAAGGTAGCAGGTTAAAATTCGGCAACGTATCCCGTAGTGAGACTTCCGTCCGATTTTACCCATCTTGAGTTTTTGTTAGTCCCTAGTCAATGCATATCTGTGTCTGACGAAAGAAGGACTCACTATCTTTCTCTCATAGTGAGATACAAAGTGAAAGACGTGTCAGTAGCTTAAAAAAGTTTCTTTTGACGAGTCGCGGAATAGCGTGCATCATATAGTTGCGTGGCCTTATGCCCACCATCAAGCTAGAAAAGGACCTTGGATGCAGTACGGAAGGGATACCGCACGTTTCCAAAGACGCATTCATCAACTTGATTACATCATTTCCCCTGTGTTGGCAAAAAAGCTACTGCGCATGACAGAAGGGATAAAATTATAATACTTTATTACGGATCCTCAGTTTATTAGAAGATGTTTTATGTGATGGTTGCTTACGTTGATTTTCAAGGATTCCGCGGCAACTTAAAGGAATTAATTCCGAAAGAAATATCTATCGTTTCGTCGGAGGGGCCTAGTTACACAACTCTACTGATGAAGCCGCCCGCCAATTATCGATGAAAAAAGAAATCAAATTCTTGGAAGACTGTTATCATGGCATGAAATGGGATTCCAGTTACATTAGATACGAGGACTTTGAAGAAGAACTACGCACGTTACTTCAGCCGTTCAATAGAATATACGTAAAGAGAGTGGAGAAGCAATATTTGTTAAATTTCCTTGACAAGTTTGTAATTAACTTAGAAAATCAAAGTCCAAATTCCAAGAAATTAATCAAATTTCCCAGAAATATCCAAATTAATCCTACAAAACACCCTCGCCCACGTGGACGACCCCGCCAATCATTTTAATTGACCTTTGGGTGAGAATATTTTTACATTTTGTCGCACAAAATACGTTCGAACGATGTGGCCGTTTTGATGTATCGTCATCTCTTGGTGCTGTCCGTCTACAAGAACGCGCTTATTTATTTGAGTATTTGAATGCTCCCGAATTCGAACGATCGCTATTGTTGAACAAATGCTACGATCACGTATCGTTTATGTTGGAATGGGACGACGAAAGACATCTTTTCGTCGGAACACTATCAATTTTGGCGATTGTGCGAAATCGTAAAGATCGAACGATAACTTTGCGTACGTCTACGTACGTGAAGGCGTACCGTTTATGAAGACAGCCATACGTATGTTGAAGAAATACTTTGACGTTCCGGGGCCTCCGCGTAAAGCGTTCGATTGGTGTACGCTGATCGATCGACGTTTTATCAAACACATTAATGACGTATTCAATTGGATCTTAGACGATACGATCGATTCGAATAAAATAAAACTTTTGGAAGAAGATATGGTTATACTTTACGAATTGAATAACGTAGACGTACCTTTGGATAGTTTGAGGGCCTCGTCAGGCTTCAAGTTTGTAGGCGGTGAGGCGTGTTGTGGAAAGACTACGCTCCTAGAAAAATTATAATGGAAGACCTAGTACGCCTATTGAATTTATCTGTAAGTGTAAAAAATTTGGAAAAATTAACCGAAAAATACAATTTAAATATTGAAGAGTTGTCAATGTGTTATAGTGCCATAAATCAATTGAGTGTGTCCTTTTTGGAAAACTTTATCTTCTAAACTCAATCTTTTTGGTGTAGCATAGATACAATGCTAGAACGTGCCGTCGTTCCCGTACCAAATGACACGTTGTACAATTTGTGTGCTAAAAAAATACTGCGGAGACCTTCTGAATGGATTAATTTACCAATCGATATCCAAACGGAACTGTCGTGGAAAAAGAAGAAGCTAGATGATCTCGGTAGGGACCTACTACATCTTGAAAAAGAAGCGGACGTATAGTTAGACGAGTGAGAGACATAAATAGTTATTTAATTTCCAGTCAAGAACTTGTAGATATTCTAATAGGTAGTTTAAATTAAGTTAATGATGATATAGATATTGAGTTGTTTAATAATATGTAGTTATTTTGTAGATGTTAGTTTTAATTACTTAAACTTATACGAAAGGATTTCTATAAATATTGTTAGTATGTCTGATTGTTATAGACAGTATTATAGTAGATATAGGGACTTAATTTACAATTGGTCATGTATATATAATAAACAGATTTAACGAGGGGTATAATCAATTTTTTTCTTGTTCAAGTTTCATTTTATGTCGATAAAAAAAAGGTTAATTAAAATCTCTCTGTCTTTACTTTGAATTTTCTGATTGTGTAGAATTTTATGGTCTACAATTTAAGATAATATATTTTTGTAAAGTGAACCTATAAAAAGATATGATTGAAAAACTAAGAAACCATCCAAATTTCAAGGGTTTTGGGGGTGGTACGGAGGAAGCATAAGGGGTGGAAGGTCGAAAACTTAGATTCTTAACCACCAGATGACTGTCTACGACAGCAAAAGAAATTGGAACTACTTCTCATTTTGCAAGTTAAAACCCTCTATTCCCTGGACTATACGTTTGGGTTAATTTCGTCGGAATCCGGGGACATAAACGTTATACTGCCGATCAGTGTTGTTCACATCCAGTAAATTGTTATCACCTTAAGGGCAGCCAAACGAACAGCGTAGGAGGAAATTTAACCGGATCACCAAACTTTTGTTACATCTGAAGATTTGTCGGTACCACCAGGAACAACCTGCAGAACATACGCATTATCGGGAGCGGTGACGTACCTTTTATATTTTTCTTTATTGTGTCAAAACTTAAATTTATGTACTTATTTATTTGACCCATATATGTAAGTGGAAAAAAGACTCATAATTAGTATGCTTGAACTTTAGGACCATTTTAAACTTTCGATCATTCTGTAAGGTAAAGACCTCGTTACCAAATTAATATTCAACACCTCAGGTTGCAAATTATTGGTATCTCATATTCAATTTTCATTTGTTTGTAATTGTTATTGCATCGCCGTACGAGGTGTCACAGGGTTTCTGGGGGGATTTAATTTACTTTAGAATATTTTGTGTGTGTTTTCTCAGTTCATGACGAGATTTTATTTTTATTTGTTGACTCTTTAACAATTACCCTTCCTAATTCCAGTAACTGCAGATAAAATACATGGGGATTGGGTAGCGCCCGAAAATTTCGATATCGAAGCACGAAAGTAAGTATAAGTGGCTGGGGTTGGACTGGAACATTTTCTATGATGATGGTTATCACAATTTTGTAATTCACTTATCTACTACCCTAGTAAGAACATCTCTTTCTACGCTGTTAAATTTTTGGCTAACAGAGCTAGCTGGCCGATCAGCGGCGTGTGTGTTTCGCACACGGTAAAATATTATAGTGCCCTGCCTTCACAGCTTGCGCGTTATAACTGAAATCAAAATGTTTCGAATTTTTGAGAAAGGTAATTGTCGAACTGTGCCAAAGGATGCCACAGCATCTGAACGTATTTCGCAAAATAAATCTTTCAGATATAAAAAACATGTTAGATAATTCAAAAAGAGTAAAGTTTACTGATCTTCCACTGAAACTTATTGGTAAAGAATCCCTACAAATAATTGAAATCCAATTTAAGAGCGCGCTGCCGGAGTGGTGGGGTGTTTGTGGTATCAGCCCAATTTTTTTTTATATGAATCAGCAAGGACCAGCGCAGGAGGTAACGAATTTTCATCGATCTACATTCGCTATAAATAGGTTAATTACATTTTTGAAAATGGGCAATTTTAATTTTTTATGAAATCAAATCTCGATGAATTTTCGTCATTGCCTGCTTGGGGTCATTACAAAGATAACACATAAGTTTCAAGTGATTTTATGGTCAATTAAAGGAAATTTGTACGAAAATTCTTCATTATAAAGTGACCCTAGTTGTGTTTCCCACCATATTTAGATCGAAAGCGAAACGTAAGTGCAGTGGTTCGCCTGTAGATGGCGGAGAAACATGGCGGGTTCTCATTTGAATTTAAATACATGACCAAGGTAGTGAATATACCGCTCTCGTTCGTTCATAAGGCAAAAAGAACCCTTCGAGCGCGACGCTGTAGGTCAGGGTAAATGTAAAGATTTCGGCATCGTTTTCGTTTTTTCAGAACCGTTAATTCAGTAGTAAGAAGGGACGAACGGAGCAGTTTCTTACAGGGGGGAATGTTAAAAATTTTCCAACTTTCGAAATTCAAATGCTAAAGAAACGCTACAACACGCAAAATCCAAGACTGAGACTGGGTCACAGCTTACTAAGTGACTGGGTCACAATGCCAATGGCATGGCTTTACTACCTATGATGATCACAGATTTATTTAATTATTCTCTGCTATGATGTAGGAAGTCGGCATTGCTGCTTAATCCTTCATTCATTTCTCAACGAGATAGGTATTGCATTCAATGCGAAATCTAATAGTTCGCAATGAGAGCATTAAATATATGACTCCCACTGCACGCGATATATGAAAATAAACTTATGTTCCACAATTTTAGTACGGTATTTCCCAGTCCCAGGTCGGTTCCATATTATGCCAAATACGATATGTGAGGGGGTGCCTTACGGTTCGCCCCTGTCAGTAGGGATGGTGGGCGTCCCGAAAAAGCAAACGCCACATTTCTTTCTAAAGTATTTTAAATCGGCGATCGGTAGATCAATTTTTTTGTGTCTGAAATGACATCAACTTTTTGAAACAAAAATTTCACCTTTGTAGAAATAAGTTCAATTGAATAATTTTTTATGCAACTTGCGTGGGTGGTAGACTTTGTGTTTACTCGTACTATCAAAATGGCAGAACATCAACTTTATAGAAATGAGTGCATAAAAAATGTCGCTGCCTCCTGGACTATAAGGTAGACAGTCAAAGAAATTGCATCACAATCAACACCCACACAAGGTCGGAGCTTGTGAATAACACCAACACCATATGACAATACACAGTAGCCCTTTGTTCTAAATATAACTGTGCTTTAGGATTTCGCAGGTTTATGGTACACATAGCTTAGCAAATTGTTTCTTGGCGTGCAATTTTTATTTCGTGTTTTTTTCCTTTAAAAATAGTTCATTTTAGAAGTAGGGATGTAATTACAAACCAGTGTAAGTTTACTATATAATATATCGAATCCATTTTTCATCCAATTACCTACATAAATCAATATTTTATTATGCTAGATTTTATGTAGTAATCTACTCCAAAATTTTTAGGTACTTTAGCATAAGTAGGTATCTACCATATTTTGAAAAACGCTTGCACTTTCTCTTGTTATAGTCCGCTCAATTATAGTTTATAGCTTTTTAAAGGTGGTCTAACGATTTCTTCAAATTTTTTGGCATATTTTGCGTTATGTTCTATAATTTTTTTTCACCTAAATCATAAAAACACAAAATCAGAATCCCGATTTTAAAGTTCTGCTTGACGTCATGCACCAACTAGCATAATCTTGTTTTCTTTATTTATATCCTGACTACAAATGTACGTGCTTGTTGTAAATATAGCGAAAATATCCGAAAGTTTCCGAAGGACGCGGCGAATTTTCGAGATAAAAACAAGATACTTAACAGTGCTTTCAGACAACATTAGCGCCATCTGCCGTTATCCGTCTGATTTTGAAATGGTAATAATATAAACTAAAGGCAATAAGCTCCCCCACCACTCTGGCAGCGCGCTCTTAATAAATTTTGACATCCAGTTGTTTCGATCAAATTAGCATTAGCGACTCACGCGATCTATGATTAATAAATAAAATAAAATATTTAAAGGGCAGTCTGACAACGATGTATTTTGTTATTCAATTTCACAATTAAAGGATTGCACCAAAGTAACGAAACGTTCTATTTTATCGCTAACATCCCAATTATTTGATCCGCTTGGACTACTGGCTCCAGTTCTTCTAGAAGGAAAGTTAATCCTCCAAAAATTATGGTTAACTAAATGCGACTGGGATGAATCTAAGCGTGACCCATTTAGTGTGGAGATACATTAGAATAGATTCATCCCAGTCGCATTTAGTTAAATCTTCTCCTCGACTTCTTATCGTGATAATAATAATAATAATAATAATAACATTTAATAAATGTCCAACAGAAAAGCTTTCCAATTACAGGACAAACTTAAAACTAATAATTATGCGAGTAGTGTTACTTCATATAACTAAAGTAGTAACTAACGTAATATACGAAAAAGAAAGCGACTTCTAATAAAAAATAACAATAGAAAATGTATTGCGTAGTACTTCGATTGTGTTTAATCGTGCTTTCATACTCATCGTTTGTGCCTTTTTGGTTCCAAGAAGTTTTACTGCAATATTTCCCGATGGTATTCCAGACGCTTTGATTTTCTGGCGGAAAATAATCACTTTGAAAAGTGCGGCTGATTTATTTATGTATAAAGAACTTGGACTATTTGGTATTTGCATTCACCCTCTTATTAATTTCGTCGTCTAAAGGTGGGCATACACTTGAGCACGCACACGAATAGCCGCGTCCACACCAACCGATCACGGCTCGCGCGGCAGCCTCGCGAGACAATGCCTCAGTCGGTATGGACGTGATTCGGGGTTGCCCGGGCGCACGTTGCCTCGGGTGAGCGTGCCTCGTGGTCGAGCCGTCGGTAAACGGGATGGGCTCAAAGGTGCCTCAGTATACGCTGTGCGTTCAATGTGGACGGTGGTACGATCGCGAGCAGTCTATTCGTTTAATTCAATTATATTGTAACGGAAATGCTCCAGACATGACGTCGCCTTTGGCGCTCTGGAATTTTCTAGACGCGCGATGGTGGGGATGTTTGCAGCGTGTCTGGTAAATGCGAGAATGTTCTGGACTTACATTGCTTGCGTGTATAAATGGTTGCGGACCGAACATCGCGGCAGTTAGTCTACTATCGAACGAGATCGAGTACGGACGAAACATAGAGCGCGAAAATCTGATATAAATTTCGAAGTGTGTGATATAAATAATCGATATAAATTGTACGGTTTTTATAGTGTTTTAGTCTTGTTTAATAAATACTGATATAAATCGAACCCGAATTTATAAATAACGTTACATTGGTGTCAGGAGTGGAATTAATTAAATTAATTAAAAGTAAGATTAAATTAAGTGCTTCTGCTTGTGTATGCCTGTAACAAGATCTGCTGCCGCTAAAATGGAAGAAACGATGCGCAATTTGCTCCAGCAAATCCAAAATGGCCAACAGGTGTTGCAACAAGAAATGAAAAGCAACCAAGAGAAGTTCGAGAAGATGGAAGAAAATTCTAGCAAGATTAATGAAGAAAATTCTAGAAATATTCAAGAGAAGTTCGAGAAGATTGAAGAAAATTCTAGAAATTTTGAAGAGAAGTTCAAGAAAATGGAAGAAAATTCTAGAAAGATTATCGAAGAAGTCTCTAAATCAATTGAAGAAAAAGTTGGAAGACAGAATTACGGAAGTTTCCAAAACATTTAAAGCAGAGATTGAGCACAAGTATGAAGAGCTGCGCGAGCAATTCTTGCGACTGACTACGGAAGAGCGTACTAGTAGTGCCCCAGATGAATTACTGATGGACCGTCTTCTTGAGGTGCCACAGTCTACTTATTACAAGAAGGTCGATCCAGAAACAAATACAAGAGTAGAAGGCGACGTTCAGCAAGCCCGAGTAAAGCCATCTACTTTTGATGGTAAGATTCCTTGGACCACGTACGTTCGACAGTTTGAAGCAGCGGCTGCGGCAAATAAATGGACTCTTCAAGACAAAACTACAGCCCTGATTCTTGCTCTGAGAGGAGATGCTCTGGATGTGTTGCGGACTATCCCCGAGGATCAACAGAACTTCCAACAAATAGTAGCGCGACTCGAAATGCGATATGGCGATAAACACCTTCAGCAAGTTTACTATGCCCAAGTCAAGAACCGAATGCAGAAACCTGGAGAAAGTTTGCAGGAACTTGAAGCGGACATCGCTAGACTGATTCGATTGGCATACCCTACGGCACCGGAGAGCTTTCTTGATCAACTGGCTGTACAAACATTTATCGATGCCGTTCGTGATGGAGATGCCCAGCAGGCTTTGAGACTGGCTAGGCACGACAAAATGAGAAAGCTTTGGCCCATGCGTTAGAATTCGAAGCCGCCAAGAAAGCTAGTCATGGAAGTGCGCGAGTACGTATGGTGGAACCTCGCAGTGAGAGCCGGGTAAGAACCATCGAAGAGGAAGGTGGCTCTGAAAGTTTTGAAGAAAAGGTCAGTAAAGTAGTGGAAGAAAAGGTCAGTAAAGTAGTGGAAGAAAAGCTCAATAAAGCAATACAGTCACTGGCAAAGAAACGTGAACCACGGCGAGATTGGACACGTTCGCCGCAACTGCCAAAAACCATTGCAGCAGTCGGAAAACTAAGAGAGGTCGACAGGAAGGGGCTATCGTCGACCTGCAGAAACAAAGCCCCGATCTTCACTGTAAACATTTCGTCGTCTGGAAAAGTTCACAATAATGCAGACGCTTTGTCAAGAAGACCGGTGCAAGAACAACTGCACACATTGTTCTAAAATAGAAGACAAGATTGGCCATCTGCGACGAACAACTGTAGAGAGTGAGGAATGGAAGCCAAGCGAAATCAAAACGGCTCAAGAAAACGACCCGAGTATAAAAACTGTTCTGAATTGGATGCGCCACGGACAAAGACCAGACTGGCAAGACATTAGTGCCACAAGTCCTGAAGTAAAGAGTTATTGGGGCCAATGGAATAGCCAGACCAAGAAGGAACTTTGAATCGGCTTTGTTCCAAGATGTTTGTCGATTGGTAGGAGCCAATAAAACCAGAACAACACCTTTGCATCCTCAGTCAGATGGAATGGTTGAGAGAATGAATCGAACGATGGGTAAATATCTTTCAAAAGTCGTGGCAGAACATCAGAAAAATTGGGACCAGTACCTCCACCTGTTCCTTATGGCATATCGATCAGCCGTCAACGAGACCACGGGTCAGACTCCTGCCTGCCTTATGTTGGGTCGTGAACTACGCCTTCCATGTGATCTCGAGTTTGGGCGTAAACCCCATGAAGAATATGTCGCAGGTGAAAATTATGTTGACCAACTAAAGGCGAAGATGAACGACATTCACGACTTGGCTAGAAGTCATATTCAGATTGCCAGCGATCGCATGAAAAATCAATACAACCTCCGCTCGGCCAATGAAGCTTTTGAAGCTGGAGATCTGGTATGGCTGCACAATCCACAGAGACGAAGAGGTCTTTCTCCCAAGTTACAAAGACAATGGGAAGGTCCATATGAGGTGATCAAGAAAATAAATGACGTGATATATCGTATCAGAATGAACCACCGGAAACCGAAAGTTGTCCACATTAATCGACTCGCACGATATGCCGGATCCAACAACAACGAAGAAGTTAGAGGTATTCGAGAAGAGGAACGCAGCTTTGGGATCGAGCCAAACTTTAACGATTTTATGTCAAATTACGCCCAGCGGAAGAAAGCTCGATTTGGCGTTACTCAGGAAATTTGTCAAAATATTTTTGAGCTTCCGGTTAACGTTTCCATCGCCCATTGTGTCGCCGAAGACCTTAGCATGGGTAGAGGTATAGCTTCCGTATTCCGAAAAAGATTTGGAAGAATCGACGAGTTGTTAAAGCAAAGACCACGAGTGGGTAAAGTACTGCGCTTGGAAGATAGTCAACGCTCTTTGTTCTACTTGGTTTCAAAGAAAACGTCAGAAGGCAAACCCACCTATGAAAACCTCTGGTCTGCTTTAAAAAACTTAAAGAAACTCATGGCATACTATGACATAAATAGCTTGGCGATCCCGAAGATTGGATGTGGTTTAGATGGGTTGGACTGGAAAATAGTGCGAACCATGATCGAAGTGATTTTTAGAAACACTAGCGTTCGAATTACAGTATGCTGCTTCAACCCACAGGGGACGACCCTCCGCAAAACTGTGGACTGTTACTTTTTCAAGAAAGGTGTTTGTCGAGCAGGCTCTGACTGCAGATTCCGACACGAGGCATTAAAAAGTAATACTAACGCAGTTTCTGAACGAGACGTCCAGAATTAAGAAGGGGGCAGTGTAACGGAAATGCTCCAGACATGACGTCGCCTTTGGCGCTCTGGAATATTCCAGACGCGCGATGGTGGGGATGTTTGCAGCGTGTCTGGTAAATGCGAGAATGTTCTGGACTTACATTGCTTGCGTGTATAAATGGTTGCGGACCGAACATCGCGGCAGTTAGTCTACTATCGAACGAGATCGAGTACGGACGAAACATAGAGCGCGAAAATCTGATATAAATTTCGAAGTGTGTGATATAAATAATCGATATAAATTGTACGGTTTTTACAGTGTTTTAGTCTTGTTTAATAAATACTGATATAAATCGAACCCGAATTTATAAATAACGTTACAATATGGTGAATACAAGATGTGGGATTCCAAAGATCCTAACCATTTAAATAAAACTAAGCGCGTGTTGATTGCGACGCTCAAAGTTTTCTAATCCAAAAGCGTCTTGGTCTTTTTTTAAAAGTGACTGTTTCCTTTTTCTTAAACAATAAGCTACTATAACAATAACTGCCGCAGTTACACAACCGTCCATTGCGAATGCTCGGGAACTTCTGATGGATCGGCTTGCCTCTGTGTTTCCGTGGGAATAGATAAATTAGCAATATTTAGGTACCTCAGGTACCTCCTACATTAAAACGACATACATATTTCCAGGACGAGATGAGATTTATGAATCCAAATGGTTTGCTTTCCGACACATGCAGTTTTTGGACGACAAAGATGAACCTAGGCGTACTTTACATGTAAGTATTTTGTATTTATATTTAATCATTTATTAGAAAAAGGAAAAATTAGCTCAATCATAAAGTTTACGCATAATCGTTTGCCAAGGCACCGCACCAATCGTGTTAAAGTAGGTATTTAGTAAATTCCTCCCTTATTTCTTTGAAACTCATTTTTGCTCTTCGAGGTACATTTTTCAAGTCCACAAGGGACATGGTGCCTTGCTGCTGATTTCTCCAGGTACCAGGTGTCAAAACCGCATTTAGATCTGTATCTATCAATGCTGGTGGGGAATATATATCTCTGGAAGTTTCACTTCTTCTCAGAAAATTATGTAAGCAGACCACAGCCATTACAACTAGCTCTGCTTTTTCTGGTTCTAATAAAATAGGCTTACGCAAAACTCGAAATACACTTGATGCAATCGCAAATGCATTTTCGTTCACACGCCGTGCTCTGCTTAATCTGTAATTATATAATCTTTCTTGAGATCCCTTTGCATGAACACCTGCGTACGGTTTCATAACGTTATCGCTCAAAGGAAAGGTTGCATCTCCTACAAAGATGTAAGGCACACCCTTCCCCCTTCAAACAAAAGTAACGGTTGGGGGGGTAAATTCAAAGTGCCACTTTCCATTTTTTTTTAAATAGTTCCCAATTTTTGAATACGCCGCAATCCGAAATGCGTCCTTGGCAACCAGTGTCGACAAATATAAAATTGTAATCAGCGTCTGCACGGCGATTAAAACAATGCTAAATTGGGATTTGTAGTTGTAGAATTCGCTCCCACTGCCGATAGGGGCTTGCAAGGTGCCATGCTTTCCGTCTATAGCTCCTACGTATCTTGGGAAGTTCCATTTTTCCTCGAATTGAGCAGCAATTATTTCCCACTCATGTGCAGTTGATGGCATCTAAAAAAATTAACAATTGAAAACTACTGTGGTGGCACACGCGCATCTTCGGCAGATACACGCGCCGATCACGTGCCAGCGAACACACGCACCCCCGGTATCAGCGCGAAAAACTTCTCCCACGCATAACACAACCCCCACTCACGAACGGCCCTTTATAAGCCAGAGCGGCCAAGGGTCGAGCCCGCGCGATCACCACAGCCCCCTACTTCGTTTCCAACACCACCATCAGGCAGGACCTGCAAATGGACACCCTCGCAGAACACACTCGATCGCTGGCCGAAAAAGTATACCAACGGATGGACAACTCTGACCTCCAGCACATCGGAGACATCGCTCCCGTGGCTGGTACACAGGAGCAAAAGAAGAAGCGGCCAAGGAGGGTGCTGCAAGAATAGCAAACACGAGCGTCCATTCCAGTCTAACCAACCGCGGGCGGTGACTGGAATACGAGAAAACACCTAACACAAGAATCATATCACACATTCTCCCGAGCCTAACCAAAAGGATCTACAAAATCATACAAGCATGCACGCAGTAAAAGCTCAATAGCTAGGGCTGCCGAAATATGGATGGCCGGGCCATCCAGCTCACCAAACGAAGGGTCGAGCCAGATGCACTAGCTCTCCCACAGCAGTGATTTCACGGTACCGCGTTCACCATAGCCGGTACTAGCAGCGCTCATCATAGCCTGCACACAAAATCCGGCGTTCCCCAAGCCCGGTAAACAAAAACAGCAGCACGCGGCAGCGTACCGCCATCGCCATCGTGCTCCCATGTCACCGGTCCCTCCGACAAGAGAAAAACGTCACCGTCGGAATGTCTTCCGGCGGTTCCTGAGACGCAGCCCCGTACCGACGCCCGTCTCGCCGCACCACGCACCTGGACCTTGCGGCCCATCGAGCAGGCTCCGACCTACGACGGATATATATATATATATATATATATATATATCATTATTATTAAGCCAAATGTAAAATAAATAGAAAGGTACAATAAAAGAACACGCATTCACCAACACCAAACTACCCTTAGAATAATTCATGTACTGTAAATTAAATACTAACTATGAATTTGTCTCTGCAGAACATCCAGTCTGATGAAGATGAAACAGAGGAGGAAACCATCGAGAATGAGCCGCCAGAAAGTAATGAACAGGTTATTAATGACAAGAATTTCGAGTACGTTGAGAGAAAGGTCGTAAAAGATTTGTATGATCTTGAATGACTCATCTCCCACGAAAACGAAGGGTTGGGGGTTGATGTCTGTACCAGGTAAACGCCTAGGCGATGGAATATTAAATTCTTCACTATACAATTTTCTCCCAAAAATACTATCTCGAAATACAGTTGAGTCACCTTCTTGACCGTAAGCACCCACATCAATAGAGACTTGGCATCTGCAACTGCCATCAGGACAACCGAAAAATATTTTTTATAGTTGAAGAACTTTGAGCCTGAATACCGTGGTTTAATACAACGAACATGTTTACCATCGACAGGGAAGTCGGTTTTTTGGTAAAAAGTTTCTGCGATGTAGTACCATTTGTAAGGTAACAATGTACCCGTGCCTTTATTTATGGAGCGTGTAAACACTTCTTTACAAATTCACTACATTGTCATCACTAGATTCAAAGGATCATTAGCGGGAACAATACTAATCTTCTCATTACCTTCCTATTGTATACTGAAATAATAATTGAAGCAATTACCTAATGTGAAAGTTGATTTGTATCTTATATTAGAAAAATTTCAATAAAACTACATTTTGTAATGTTTACATTGCTTCTAGTGATATATATTTCCGCTTTTTTAAAATTTTTAATTTTCAGTTGTACAGCTCAAAAAGAAGTGTAGGAATATTAAAGATAGTTTCCGGAAGTCCACCAGGACGAAAAGCGGCGATGCGGGCCCACAGAAAGATATGTCCATTTTGAGGCTCAATCATTTTTATTAAATTCTGCTGAAAAACGACAGTGTCTTTATTTACTACTCCTTATATAGCTTCATTACAATCAAATTTTTATTGCAAATATAAAATTAATTAATGTTATGAGTATTTTTTTTAAAGAACCACTGGAAATTACGAGGACTCCCCGAAAATTTCGGGAGAGGATGAGCAGCGTTCTCGCTCCCCATCATCCTCGGTGCTGGAGGAAGCAGGAGAAGTCTCATCCCGACAATCAATCCCTACTCCTACCAGACCGAAAAAAAATCCTCGACCTACACTATGACCTCTTTTCAATCATCCTTGTTAAAAACCCTCGGCTCAGTTTCCACCATCCTGGAAAAATCCCAAACCACCGAATCCCAAGATCCTGATCGCCAATACTTCCTCTACTTACTCCCTGATTACAAAAATTTACCGCAAGACAAAAAGTGGGATTTCCGGCAACATGTTGTCAATTTTTTAAAAAATTTATATCGTTCACCTGAACCCTCTCCTCGTCAGAATTTACATCCTTCGTTCTATTCTCCCCAAAACCCGCAGTCGCATCGCCCACATTTCCCTACAGATACACATTCAGTGTCTACTAGTTCCCCCCAGCTTCCACACTATCCTAATTACCCTACTTCTCCCGATAACCAATGGTTGTAGTTTTTTGCGCAAACCGCGTGCGGAAAATTAAAAAAACAACGTTCTGTAAAATATAATGGCCAAAGGCCATACTATGCGGTTTGCGGTCTCCGCAAATGTCATGACGGCTCAAATCGGTACGGCAGGGCGGGAAAGCACGAAACATAAGTAGTGGACGACATACCATCCGTATCAATTTCCGGTCGCCGTAGTGGCACGTGTCGTTTTGTAAATAATGGCGGATTACGATCAATTATTCGCTTTAATTTAAACGCGACCGGCTTTTTGGGACAAGGGCTGCGAATTGTACAAGGACAGGGTGGCCAATGAAAAGGCATGGTTGGAAGTGGCGAGATCTATGTATGGAGAGGAGTGGGGTATGTTGTCGGCGGATGACCAACAAAAAAAAAGTAAGTACCAAGATTATTTTTAAAAGCTGACAATGGTACATAATAATGACATATTAAATAAATCTAAAGTTTTGCATGGTACAATATAAGAATGATGGGTACTAAGGTAACAAGTGTGGTAAGTTGGGGAAAAGTTGTTGAAACGGAACGCTGCCTATGCCTTCAAAATAAACCGCAAACGAATCTCTCACTTCTACTCCTTGGCCACGTGGAGCTGGACCCGTGTGATTAACTTCATCAAATGGAAATGCTTCGGTCTCATCTTAATTCCCATCTCGTTTCCTCACCAAGTTATGTAATATACACCATGCTTTGATAACGTCATCAACGAAATCTGGTCGTACCAAGATTGGTGTGTGAAAAATAGCCACTTATTTGCTAAAACGCCAAATGCACACTCTACTAATCGCCTGGCCCTTGAAGGTCTATAATTTTGTATATTCGACTTTACACATAATCCACTCTCTGCGTTTTATACATCCCCCACCAGCACCCCAACTTCTCATTATCATCATTATCCTTCTACCAGTTCCAGCCAGTCCCCTCTACATGATCCTGTTTCCCCTGAGTGGAATTAGTTTTTTGTGTGATACAAATAGTTATTTATATAACAAGAGCGCGAAGTTCAATTTCGCGCATTAAGACTGAAGGTATTTTGACGAGGCGAAGCCGAGTTAAAATATCAGTCAAATGCGCGAAATAACTTCGCGCTAGCGTTATATACAATATTTTTTCTACAACTGAACCGATTGTTAATTAAATTGCTGTTTAAGTTCAACTTTGTCCCGTGCGCGAAATACTTTTTTTCACTGTTGACGATTTCGCGCACGTTGTCAAGAGCAACCTTACTTATTAATTAACCGATTAAAAATCTAGTACTTCGCGTTTCGAAATCCGTCAGAAAATGACAGGTTTTTATGACAGTTGTAGAAAAAAGTATTTTATGTGTGCAAATATAGTATAGTATTACGTATTTTTTTTTTAATTGCAGCCTTAATTTACCTCATATACCTGATAGTGACCGTTAGCCTTTTCTCTGCACTTATCGGTGGTCCAAACGAAGTTTCCTCTTAACTGATTATAGGGCGTACTTTTTCAAGGAGTTTATCGAAAGACGCTATTGACATCCGGTAGTATTTGAAAAACTTTTCACTATAATTTCGAATGTCTCTGAAAAAGCTGTTACATTTTTGGGGATGCAAACGATGGTAAGGGTGAACGGAATACATCCTTTTTCGTGTGTCATTGAGAAGACCTGCTTCAGCTGCACAAACCGCTACCACATTAGCAAATAAAAATGCGGGAACCGCAAAAGTTTGCGGTTTTCCGCCTAGTATGTCATTACACTTATATGATCCCTTAGCAAAGGGCAACAGATTACTTAATAAAAAGTACGTTGATTATTTTACTAATTTAAATTTGATTCATCTAGGGTTTCGGATCGTGACATACACATTGGAGTAGCTAATAAAATAGTTATAACTGACAAAGCGTAGAAAAGGAGGACAATTACAATAATTGTCGATATACGTCGAATCATACTTTATGGATGCGTGTATAATCTGGGGAAAGGCCTTTTTAGGATGTACGTCGCCAAAATATATTTGAAGCCGATATTAAGGTATTAACCAATCGTTGCAAGTTAGTTATAACTTGTAATCACCCTTCCACTTTTAATTTCAATTGTACGTCAATCATTTAATAACATTGCTTCATTACTACAATACATTTCATATTAATTAAAGATTCTTGGAGTCCGTGACTCTTGCAAGCTATCTTTTATTGATTCTTCGCTTTTGCGAAATATAGAGCGCAACATCGGTATTCAAGTTATAATAATAGTATATTATATACCGCGGGACTGAAGTAGTACTTTTAATCCCGAAGGTAAAGTTTATGACCCGACCGAAGGGAGGGCCATAATTTACCTGAGGGATTAAGACCACTACTTCAGTCGCAAGGTATATACGATATTTTTCGTACTTCGGAAACACTTAATATGCATGGAGTTAGAGAACGCGTTCTTTCAAAAATCGCTGCTTAACAAGTTACCATAGGAACTGTCATTGCTAGTGTCATAATTTTGGTGGTGGGTGACAAAGGCGTATTTGAATTGATAAAAAGCAGCCAAAGTAGGTAAAGAATTGATACCACCGAAATCCAAAAAACTATATGAACCAGTACGATGCGTTTAAGCATACCAAATGTGGAACAACCTACTGAAATTGCTTTGTTAGTAATTTCATCCTTCCGGGATTTTCGTAAAATTTAATCCCGGCAGGACAAAAAGTGACACTTCAGTACTTGTCATAATGGAGTGAAGTTGTCACTTTAGTCTCGGAAGTACGAAAACGAACTTTATTTTCCTTATTTTTCTTTTGCATTTTGTTTTATTGTTGAATATCATGGTAGTAGAACCCATTCACTTGTCGGCCATCTTGGATTTTATTAGCGGGGTCAATCAAGGTCAATTAAAATGAATGGCGGGGTAGCCCACGTGGGCGAGGGTGTTTTGTGGGATTAATTTGGATATTTCTGGGAAATTTGATTAATTTCTTGGAATTTGGACTTTGATTTGATTAATTAAATAAAAATTGGTGGTATTTTGATCTTTAGTGACATTTGATTTAATTGATGACGTCACCAATTAAATTGATTATTATGTAATTAAAATAATTGGCTGGTCGATTAATTTAATTCGCCGTTTGATTTCTCGGAATTTCCTCTGATTAATTTGATTCGCCGTTCAATTAATTTAATTCGCGGCCCAATTAATTTAATTCGCGGTTTGATTGATGTAATTAATTTAATTCGTGGAGAGATTAATTTAATTCGAGATTTGATTGATCTAATTAATTTAATTCGCGGAATAATAAAAATAATTACACACATGTGTAATTATTAATCTTTACTCTTTATTTGAACTAGTACACTGACACAATAACACGTTGAACACTGAACTGAACACAAATGAGAACGAGTCGCAACCCTCACCAGCTTTATAAACACCGCGTAACTGTAAATCTAATACGTCACTGTAATCGCGAATTAAATTAAAAAGCTGACGGCCGGTTGCAAGACGGTTGGAATATACATGAATTAGGAAATCCTGAGTTACATATAAGCCGAGATTAGTTGACGATCGGGTTTCTCGTACTTAAAATTGAATCTTAGATTTTGAAATTCTAGGATTATTATAATCCCACGCCAAGTCGTTGTGAATTCACCCTTATTTTGACACAACACTAATTTGACGTTTGTGAGGTGATAGCGTAGTGTTAAATCTGTTGATACTACAGTCAAATTAGACCAAAAAATGGGCATTCCGTGCATCAGATATGTCATCTCTATTTTTTCTTTTAAATTGTTAGGATGAATATGGATATGAAAAATCCAAGTTTTCGACATTGAAAGACCTGTGCGAGCGACACAGCACTTGAAAATATGTCATTTTTCTTACCATTTTTTGGTTTTTGTAAGTTTTACTACTGAAGGACCGAGTTGAATGCAATTATTGTCGTATACTTTTATGAACTAGACAAAATTTCTGACAATTTAAGCTCTTAACGATCTCCGCAAGTCTAATAGTTTCCGAGATACGGAGCTTCAAATATTGGTAAATTTATTGGTTTTACAAGTTTTATCAAAATTTGCGTTTTTTTGCAGAATCTAACCTTACCAAATTTGCACGATGAATTGTCGTAACTTGTTGTTGAAGAAGTGCTAAAAATTGCGGATAATGAAAGCAAATTAAATATTGATTTTTGTCTTTTAGTGGAAAAATGTCCATGTTTATATGATGCCTTATTCAAACCATAGTGTTGTGAGTAAGCTTTCTGATACTGTCACAGATCTTCTATAATCGGTGTCCCTTGTCGAGCAAGGTCAGGCAGAAGGAACACAGATTTCACAATCCATGCAACAGGTAGTGGATCTTGCTGAAGAAGAAGAAGATGACAACTTTCTTATCATGAGAGAAGCTGAGGATCCAGAGGATATCAACATTCTAGCTCCTTCTGTGCGGATTTATGGAGACTCCTCACCACAAAGTACCCCCAAACGAACAAATTTATAAAAATGTTTAAAAAAAAAAGCAAATTTTATTAAAACTGAAGAATTTACGAATATTTGAAACGCTGTATCTCCAAAACTATTAGACTTACAGAGTCGGTTAAGGGCTTGAATTGTCACAAACTTTGTCTAGTTTAAACAAGTATACGACAGTAATGGCTTTAAAAAAAATATGAATTTTCTATAATTCTTTAATTCTTCACTCATACAGCAAACACCGTATTCCCTAGTGCTGTTCTCACCGAACAGTCATCATCTACATCAACAATTGGCGCCTCTACCTCTTCGTTATAATTCCAGTTTAATTCTCCGAATTAGAATAATTTTGATTTAATCAATCACAAATGTAGGATTACAGGTTCATGCAACCCAAAACCAACGTAATCAGGGATTATAGTAGGAATAAACTTAGATTAGAATAATCAAGATTAGTTTAATCCAATACTTGATCATGCAACCAAAATTTTTGTTTAATCTCAGATTTGGCAAATAATCTTGGATTTCGATTATAATTCGCTTTCTTGCAACCGGCCGTGAGTCATAGTTGTGCAGGTGACGATGAGTCATAACGAGAACAAAAGAAAATGATTGACGCGGTGCCATAAAGACGACCACAAACACAAAAGATGTGGTTATTCATGCGGGAAACAGGTTTAGCGAGTTATGATTCATGCATTTTAAACAATAGATCGTGTTTAATCAAGCGGAAAACCGGTTTTAGGAGAACAATAGAGCGTTCGGCAATGTTCGGAAGGGATCGGATTCTATTTTACCTGTTCTGATATAAAAATCTTATTTTTCTACGGTCACGTATAAACTTCTTGGTTTACGCATTTCTGGCGATGCGTAAACAAATCTATTACGATATAGTAACTTGTTTACACACTCCATGGTTGACACCTTATCATGGAATGATCCCAGCTATTCCACATTATTAGTTTAGTTACTTTGACATGGTTATGTTTGCAGTAGTGCCATATTTATCTATCTGTCACTTTAATTCAAAAATTTGAATCAAGATTCAAAATAAAATTTAGACGTTAATTTTTGTAATACTAAACGAGTTTTTGTACTTTTAATAGATTATTAGGTATGAATACATAGGTACACATCAAAATTTAAACACAATATAAAATTTGCCGTAGAAATGGAAGATTTAGATGCCGTAGAATACGAGGGCTGTACGCCTCCCGATGTTGCTGAAACTGCAAAAAAAGTTACCCTAGAGTTGTTGCCTTCGAAATCACGGAAAATTTATGAAAAACGTTATGACGAGTTTATTAAGTGGTGTAACTCAAATAGGATAAACAAGTACTCAGAGAATGTGCTCCTTACATATTTCTCAAAGCAAGCCGAAACGTATAAGGCTCCGTCACTTTGGTCATTATTTTCAATGTTAAAGGCAACTTTATTGGCGAAGAATGATATAAACATAGGAACATATTCCAAATTAATAGCTTTCCTTAAACGAAAAAGGGTTGGATATCAACCTAAAAAGTCAAAAATCCTAAGTTTCGAACAAATAATTCACTTCCTAAGTCAAGCTCCTGATGAACAGTTTTTAATGATAAAGGTGGGTCGAAATCTTTCATACCTATTAATAGACGGCAGCATGCAAAAGTCATAAACTCTTTTAGGTCGCATTAATCTTTGGAATTTGCGGAGCCTGCCGATGTCAAGAGTTATATAACTTGAAATCAGAAAACATCACGGAAATCAATAATTCTCTCATCATAAACATTGAGGATACTAAAACTTACAAACCTAGAACATTTACAGTCATAAATGCAGATAACATTGACTATTTGGCGTATTACAGAAAATACTCGGCTTTAAGAGCAAACAAGTCTTCTGCAGAAAAACGGTTCTTTTTAAAATATCAGAACGGCCGTTGTATAAATCAGGTTGTTGGGATTAACACATTTGGTAATCTACCTAAAATTATTGCTTCATATCTAAAACTAGAAAATCCGGAACTATACACTTGTCATTGTTTTCGGCGATCGTCGACTACTTTGCTTGCCAACCGAGGGGCCAATCTTGTGGAAATCAAGCGGCACGGTGGATGGGTTTCGTCAAGCGTAGCAGAAAATTATATTGACGAATCAATTGCTAATAAACTTGAGACGACAGCAAAAATTCTGACGTCTAAGCCGAGCACTATTACTGCCAGTACTTCTCACCAAAGTAACGTTGTTAATATTCAACAACTAAACAGCGATGAGATGCAAATACCTTCCACATCCGGTGTCAATTTTTATAGTTGTTCTTTTGGCACCTTTAATTTGTATAATAAATAAGTAATGTTCAATTTATTAAAATACATTTTTCTTGTGTTCTGGTAGTTTGTATAGAATATACCTTCTAACCTATAAAACGCAAAATAATATAAATAAGCTTTACACCAGTTAGTATCTTACCCACTTTAAGACGATAAGCTCATCAACAAATTAACCGCTTAATGTAAAAAAACGTTCCTATGAAATTTCAAACACAAATTATTATAATGTGGAAGCGTGGAAAGGCGATGTGATTCTTACTTAACCTAACTAACTTCCTTGAGGCGTTTTCGGAAATTCAACCGGGTTAGGTAGGTTCTTAGCGAGTTGTAACCCAAGCGTTCGATTATTCACACCGGTTATTTTGTCTGCGTTCGAAAACTAGATCAGGTTGGCAACTCGGTTGTTTAGTAATAACTCTGGTCAGTGAGTAGGGTACGTCTGTATTGTAGGTTATGTTTTGATTGAAGTGTTTACCTTTTTGTTTGACAAAATCGTCAATAGAAGACTTTTAGTTTTATTATTTGCTACAATCAAAAATGAATAGGGTGCTCGCACGATGTGAAATCTGCGACTTTATATCATATGAAAATATTGTTAATGAACATATTCGAACAACTCATGCCCCTGATTTGGAATCCCGTGAAAGTACAGAGGTTGAAAATTGGCAGCAAGAGGATATAACCCTCAACAATGAAGATTATTATGAGAATCATGATTATGGCGTATCTCAGGAGCAGGAAACACCAATAGTGACTCAACGTAGCCAAGCAAGTGCATCCGAGCCTCAAAATCATCATTGGCAAGATAATGAAATAAAGCTATTGATATCACTGTATGAGGAACATAAAACAAGATTTGAAGACAAGTCTACAACAAACAGGAAAGTTTGGCAACAAATTGCCGAACTGATGAATGCAAATGGTTACATGGTCACATGGGAGCAGTGCGAAAATAAATTCAAAAATTTAAAAAAACAGTACAAAAAGGTGATTGACCACAATGCTGCCACAGGTAGAAATAGATTACAATTTAAATATTTTGACATTATGGATAATTTACTGCATCAAAATCCTGAGATAAATCCACCAGCAGAATGCAGCAGCCTGAATGTGGTAGGTTTTAATGTTTTATACTTTTCATTTAAATTTGTTCCTCGAGTTTAGCATTTCCATCAATATTTTGAATCTTTCATGTACTTTTGTTATAGGAACCAGAATGTCCAAATAGTCCCATCAATGATAGTGGGAGGAGCACCCCATCATGCAGTACACAGCTTCGACCAAATAATAAACGTAAGAACAAGGAAAATGAGCCAGTTTGGTTTAAAAAATTTCGCGAAGATATGGATAAACGCCACCAAGAGAAAATGAAAATGCAAGAACGCTTGATTAATGTAATCGAAAAGCATTTAAATACATAATTAAAGCAACATGTACATTGTAAAATAAATACTAATCTTACAAAATTTTGTTAATTTATAATTTCTGCGATATCATCACGTTTAATGCGTCCTTTAGTGTCTAAGTTTCTATCATTAATACCTACAGCAACATTAGCATCTGCATCTTCTTGATACGGCTCTACATCTACATCATTTGCATCAACACAAATATTATGTAAAACACAACAACTTATAATAACGCTGGGAATTACTTTGGTGTCATATATATTTACGTATCTCAAAATGCGGAATCTACCTTTTAACAGCCCATATGCTTGCTCAATAGCTACTCTTGTAGCAGAGTGCTTGTAATTATAATTTTTCTGTTTTCGACTCAAATGTCCATTGTCTTTGTAAGGCGTAAGTAGGTGACTTGCATTTGAATACGCTGAATCACCTAACAAGTGATAATCTGAGGGCACGAGATCATGAATATTGTGGTTCAATTTTTTTCCTAAGGGAGACATTTTTAATACCCTGGCATCATGGACACTTCCAGGGGGACCTAATGAGTTCATAAATGATAGTATCCTTTTTAATTAATAACTTTACCGGCATAACAATCGATAAATTTATATCTAGCATTACAAACTCCTTGTAAGACAATTGAATAATATTTGTTTCTGTTGATGTAAGAGTTTGCCATATTGTGTGGGGCCACTATTGGTATGTGCGTTCCATCAATCGCACCTATAACATTTGGAAATCCTTGTCTTTTACGAAATTCAGTGGAGAAGCACTGTCTCTGTGATTCATTTTTAGGCCACTGAATTACATCTGACGCAATTGAAACTAAAGTATCTACAACTTTTCTAAAGTAACACCATGCTGTTGAAATGGTCAGATCAAATCTATCGGCGACGGTTCTGTAAGACTGGAAATGTTAACCATTTTCAGATTAATTATACAATTCATTTTACCTGTACGACTCTTGATTTGCGAGAATCCATAGACCTACTAATAACTGTGTTTTCGCATCATTTCCAGGTCTCCCAGTGTGGTGTACGGAACTAGCCATTGACAACTTATCACCAATTTTAATTAGCACTTCCTCAAAGCTCATTTTCGTCAATCGGAAATGTTTACGGAAATCTACAATACCTATGACTTTTAACTGGTACCTACGCAATTTAATATTTTTAATTACCATCTAAACTGTAGCTTTCTACAATGGCAACATAATTCTTAATGCATACACGTTTACTTTCCCCATGTTCTCTCGTAGTTAAAAGTTGTTGACTAACAATCACATTGTCATCATCGTCGTCGGAATCTACTACAGATGTCCAAAACGCAAGGAGTGCTGCTGTAGCGCGTTTTCTACTTGTGCCAAGAATAGTAGAATGGATTATACTATCCTTGTTAGACATGTTTATGTAGGTTATGTCACGGTTAGGAATATTAGGTTATGTAAAAACGTTCGGAAAACATATAACTCGAGTTGCGAACCTGTGTAGGTTACCTACCAACTGGGTTATTTACTCGGGCATAATTTCCGAAAACGCCTTTGGTGTGGTGTGGGTGTCACTTCGCTCACCCGCGAAATTCAAACTTGACATTAGTATAAAAGCACTTTTGCACTGCTTTTATGTCCGTAGAAAAAATTTTGTATGCACCACGTGTGTAAACTAGCTTTAAGACATTCGTGCAAACATTTTCGCGACTCGGCAAGCCTCGTCGCGAAATCCTTGCACTCATGTCTTAACAGGCATGGGCAACCTTTTTTTCCAAGGGGCCAAAATAAAATTTTTCATATGCGCCACGGACCAATGTTGAAAACCCAAATAAAAAGTATGTTTAACGAAATCTTTTTGGTGTTGACTCATTTTTTGCTTTCGTAAAAATCATTAAAAACAGAACATAAGTACTCTTGAAAATTGACACGAGTTTGTATACAAAGTTTACCAGATGTGGATAAAAAATCCCTATATTCAGCTTGTATCCAAATTTTCATTTATGCTCTTAAGATTTGTTGCAATATATGGCTTAAAATGTTGCTGAATCCCAAAAACATGTGTCGTTTTATTGCCCCACCCGGTATATTATCGCGACGAAAATTCTGGAAAATACCTGGCGATATCTGTGAAAAAAGAAATGCATCTTCAAAGAGGCGTTCAAACGCCTTAGAAGCTTCGGATTGGGTCCACTAGATGCTGCGGTGTAACATAATCATAATTAATTAATTAATTCGAATTTTTAATCTAACTTGGCGGGCCGTATGAAGTATTAACTATGAATTATGTTAGCGGGCCGGACAAAACTTATCGGCGGGCCGGATTAGGCCCGCGGGCCGTGGGTTGCCCATGCCTGTCTGAAAGCTTCTGTTTACACACTTGATACATAAATAACTATTTCGGGGACTCTGAATTACTTGCGTTCTTACATTTGTACGTCCGTATTTTCTCGAGTTTTACATGATCTTTGTGTTTGTGCTTTGTGATTGTGTGTGTATTTAAACTTGTGCAATGGCTACCCATTTTAAATCCATGTGTGCTGCGTTCGATGCTGGCTGCCTTTCAGAGGATGCCATGGTTAAGGTGTGTGAGCAGCTACACAATATGATAACTTCCGGTGAAGTGATTCCTGAAGAAGAGGACATTGTGCGCTTCATGCGTCTTCGTGATGTGGTGGGTACCATTCAAACGCGCCTGCTTCAACAAAATGTGGTAAGTTTTTAATACTGGTAGCCGTACAGGGCAACACTGGAATGCCGTTTACATTGATAAACATGGAAATGGATAATATTTCGATTCATTCGGACGTCCACCTGATGGATTACATTTAAATTCCCGGAAACTAGAGTTTAATTCGCGACCGCTCCAGCATCTTTTATCAACTTATGGTGGGCAGTACTGTTTAATGTATTTAGTTTTTAAGTTTAATAATTTAGCACTTAAGGAATTTGTAGATATGTTTAATAATGATTTAGAATGTAATGATTATTGTATCGTACTACTTTTTATAAGGTTAATCTAATTGATCAATAAAAGTCTAAATGTATTTGTGCATTTTCATTTAACGGCATTAAAATATGAGAAACAATTAAGAGACTGCGGTAAGTAAACAATACCGATTGTTACAAAACGGCGCCATCGTCATCAGTAAAGGCTGATAAGAGCATGCATTTTCTGAAACAGGAAACGCGTCATAGGGCGATAAGGTGTTTAAATTGGTAAAAAGAGCAGCTGAGTGCGTGGTGCCCCCGGGATTCGAACCGTAGATATGCGGATTGCTAGTCCTGCAGCACAAGCCACAACGCTACGGAGAGCATTGAGATGTTTGCGAGTTGTAGAAGGGTATAACGCGGGGGTGCGTCGCCGATAGGGGCTATTTGGTGGCGTCAAAATGATACGCATCTAACGTATAGGAAACTGTAATTTGCAAATTGGGCGGCATATGACGTTAAAATAAATACATCTCTGAGCTACGGAGACATATTCGTTTTATTGGGTAATATATTTATAATGCACAATGAGCAAGCGGACGTGAATCGATGTCTTCATTTGGGGGGGTAGCGCTTCAATGACTTCTTGCGTTAGAAATTTACGAATAAAGTCGGCCGTTTATAATGTACATTTAGATAGCAAACATGTGAACTATCCATCCGCTTGATTATTTTATAAAATCCTCGTTCCATCCGTTTGAATAATAGGTATTTATAAATCGAAAGGATGCGAATTATCTGTTTATCGTTAAGGACGCAAAAAGGGTTCCGCATTATAAATACCACTTTATCGCATCATTTGTTCTCAATGTGTGTACGAGCAGCAAAATGACATCGACGCCGACGAGGACCAATATTTCAAAGTGTGAGTGGTTGTTAAACGAAATTCGAGAGTATGTGCCAAAAGTAGGGGAGAGTGGGGAAATATCGACCAGTGAAATATTGTAAAATTTTGAATATCTGCAGGTGAAGGATACGAAAAGACAGTAATATCAAGAAGAACGAATTATTACACTTATTAAATAAAACACAAAATTCCTCTCCAATAAATTTATTACAAAATAATTGGTCTAAGCAAAAGACGTATAATTATGATTTTCGCTACCATTGAGTAAGTCTAATTGAAAACACTTTTTGATCATCCTACAGGTCACAGTCACACATCAGTGGGTTCAGCATCATATCTTTCAACTTCCACAGCTCCTCCTGAGTGGATGGTCCAGATCCCATCAACTGCTTTCTGAAAACCATCCTTTCGATATTGAATGTCTTACTCTGCCTCGTCAACATAATCTCTTCGCGGAATCCAACTCATAGAAATTGTTCGATGGGCTATTGCACTGCAAGTCGAATATGGTATCGCGTTTCACAACAATATCCTCAATTGCTGCCACATTGTCACACATATTAGGTTCCGCCACATTCGTTTTCAGCTATTTTTCGATGCCTTTGTCCTCCAATGCTAATTGCACGCAGAAATACAATTAGGTACTGAATTCACGGCCATCGAAATACAAATTTTTCATCGTCTGCCTCTGGCATTTGACTGCAGAAGTCACTAATGTCAGGCTGTCATCTGTCATGTGACTATTTTGTGTAGGAATATTATGGCACCTGTACTTCAAATTTGTCAACCAGTGACGTTTATAGAAGCGCGGGAATGCGCGTGAGCGTATCTATTACCGGAAACACGTGAAATTTGACGCAAAATGGCGGCCGATCTCAACGACCAATCAAAAATTAGACACTCTATTGTCGCCACTGTCTCTATAAAGTCACTGTATTTTCATGGCGTGTGGCACTTGTAAGACGTGCTTGAAGTGAAATCGTGTTTTCGGTATAAATCTTATAAGATTTTCGTTGTCCAGATTAAGGTAAGCTTATCATTATTCTTTACAGATCTTTCTCTATTCTTCACTATTGCGTAAAATAATCAAATAAGAACGGAATAGCAATCAACCTTTGATATTAATATGTAACGTAAACAGTGTAAAAAATGGAGCAATTGACGTACGCACGTGGGGTTAAATCGACCACAGCGGTCGATATAACCCCGATGTGGTCGATATAACCCCGATGTGGTCGATATTGCCCTATTAGGTACCTATAGGTATTTTTCATTTCAGATGCCTCGCACTTACATACGAAAAACGGCGCGCTCTTCTTGGACTGAGGATTCCATGAAAAGGGCGTTAACTGAAATTGCACAAAATAAAATTACAATACGAAAGGCGGCTATTATGTATAGTGTCCCTTACGGAACTTTACAAGATCGCCTTAAAGGTCGCTATCAATCAAAGAAAATGAAATTAGGTCGAAGAACAGTGTTTAGTGAAGCAGAAGAGCTTGAAATTGCCCAAACAATTTTGGAACTATCTAAAGCTTTTTATGGTTTGACACCCACAAGTATTCGCGAACTCGTGTACTCTTTTGCTGAAAAGAACGGTGTGGCTAACCGTTTTAATGTGGAAACAAAGAAATGTGGGAAAGACTGGTTGTACTCGTTCATGAAACGTCACCCTAAATTAAGTCTAAGAAAACCGGAGGCTACTAGTCTGAATCGAGTCACGGCATTTAACCGTCAAGAAGTTGAGATATTCTATAATAACTTAGAGACACTGTACGGCCGTTTTCACTTTGAAAGTCATCATATTTTCAATGTTGATGAAACTGGTGTTAGTACCGTGCACGTGCCTCGCAGAATTGTAGCGCAAAAAGGCCTAAAACAAGTTGGCGCTATAACGAGTGGAGAAAGAGGCCAAACAACCACCGTAATCTGTGCATTTAGTGCATCTGGTCAATATATTCCACCTATGTTCATCTTTAAAAGGAAAAGAATGGAAGAGGGGTTGGAGAAGAATGGACCAGTTGGAGCAAGCTATAGATGCTCTCCTTCAGGATGGGTAACAGAACAATTATTTTATGAATGGCTTGTCCATTTTCAAAAGCACGTTAATGCCTCGAAAGACCATCCTGTTCTTCTTATACTCGACAACTATTCCACGCATTCGACTGTAATATCGTACAATTTTTGCCGTAACTCGGGGATACATATAGTGTCTCTTCCCCCCCACACATCACATCGCCTACAACCATTAGATGTCACCTTCTATGGTCCACTGAAGTCTGCTTATTATCAAGAGTGTGACAAATTTATGAAGAACAAACATTACGAAAGAATCAATACAACAGATATTGCAGAACTCTTCCGCGGTGCATTTAACAGAACGGCAACTGTTGAGAAAGCTGTTAATGGGTTCACCACAACTGGAATTTTTCCTCTAAATCGAGATATATTTAGTGAAGAAGAATTAATTACCCTTCCTGTCGAAACAGACGATCAGCAAAATTAACAAAATCCAGATAAGGATTTGCATCCCGGGCACGTAACGCCCCCAGCCGAGGAGTCGTCTCCTATTGCAGGGCCTAGTGGAACATGTAAAAATAAACCTAATAGCGTTACCATTGTGCCATCAGATTCTTCTTCGACAGATAATGAGATTGAATCAGTGTCTCAATCGGATGTAACTGATGACGAAGATAAAACTATAGTAATGAAAAAAAAATTAAACGGTAGTACAACTTTCCAAGAACTTTGCCAGATTCCAACCCCGAAAACTAGACTCAACAACAGACGAAAACAACATTCCCAAATCTTAACATCCACCCCACCGAAAGAGGATCTTGAAGAGAAAGAACGGAAGAGAAAGAATAAAAGTGCCGTACGAGTGAAGAAAACAATTGCAGGTGATGAAAATAAAACTGATAAAAATATAAAGAAAAAACCGAAAGAGCAAGAAAACGAAATATGTTCTGTGTGCGATGAATTTGGCCAAAATGATGAACAATGGTGGCGATGTCGTTTTTGCGCTACTTGGGCTCATGCTGATTGCACAAGTGCCTCAAGCCCCTCAACATATATTTGTGATAATTGCACCTAACTATATTAGGTTAGAGCTGGAATAAAAATGTTTATTTCGTTGATTTTACTATGATCGATATTACCCAGCTATGTGGTCGCTTTTACCCCACAGGTCGATATTACCCGATTTTTTCAATGTTACTAAGAATTTAAAATTTTGGAAAAATATTTTGTTTACATAAGATTTGGTAATTAAATCTCGTAGCATAATCCTTTAGCAACCATATACGCGCTTGTAGATTTTTTCCGGGTTTTAATACCCCTAAGTGTTTTAATATTTTTTTTAAATGGTTTGCAATTATTAGTTTTTAGGGGTACACGATCATGTGCCCGTGTGCACATAATCTGGTTTATGATTAGAGGCGCGACATGCTACTATTTATAGACCCCTTTTTTGGGGATTACTATATATGGGTTTTTACGAATTCAGAACCCTCAGGAAGGGGAGTAGCATTTGTGCGTGTAGGACCGTAAGTATAAAAAAAGTTTGCGACCTGTTTGCATTTTTTTCGCAGAAGATACCAATCACCTAGGAACTGCTACAATCATTAAAATCGTTGACATCAGTCGTCCTCCTCGTCCTTCAAAAAAACTAATGCAGAAGGTGCGCCTCATAATTAAAATCATTAATGTGTGTTTAGATTTATACAAAATTTTATATATTTTAAATATTTATAATAAAGGTCCTCGTCGGCGGCGTATTTTTTTTTCTTTATTAAGGTTCACATACATCGAAAAAATTAGATTACAAATAAAGCTATAGATATTTCACTCATTCCAATCACAATTTACCTGATAAGTAGTATATTCTGTTAAATCAATTTTTCGAGGATCCACATTTATGTTGCGATAATAGTTATGATATGGTAAGTGTTCTAATTCTAATTCCGGATAATGAAGACTCCACTGGTCCATTTGAATTCTGCTAATCAACCGATCAATTCTAATTTTATAATCCTGTTCATTTTCACGTTTATCCATTTCGATGGATCGAAATTCTACTTCTTGTTCTTCTTCTTCTTCTTCTTCTTCGTCACCATTGAGGGACGAGTATGATGATGCCGGTACATAAGGTGTTATCCAAGGATGTGACATTTCAGTAGACTCATCAGGAGCAGCAGAACTCTCGTCATATTGGCGCGTATAAGTGCGACGGACGATGCTAGTATTATTAATGCCTGCAATTAACGTAGTAGGATAGCGGCTTTTTAACGTTCGAATTGAGGTTATGTTACATATTTCACTGTTGGTTAGTGCTTCATGTATTTCTGTTTTCCATATAATTTTCAGTTGTCTTGCTCGCCATAATTGCTTTAAGAAATACAGGATTCTCTTGGGCATGTAGATGTAACCGTATATATTTTCCGGTACAAAGGAACGATATTTACACTTATTCAATACCGCAGCTCCACTTAATGTTTGCAGAGATCGAGGCTGATAGCGATATATTAATTTGGAGCTTCCTTCACCGGCAGGTACAAAGTTAAATTCCACCACGGTAGGCGGCAACTGAATTACTTCTTCTTGCACAATGGTGACTCTCTGCCGATGTCCATCAATTACAGGCACACTTTCTAACACAATGTCAACAAAAGCTTCTACATCTTCCATGTCTTGAAACAAGTGCAATTATAAACAAAATCATAATACTGCAGTTACCAAGGAAGATTTTATAGGTTTATGGTTTCCTGTCGCGGTTTTTTCATTATGATCTCTTTTGATAATAATTTCCGCTTTTAACGTTTTTTCGTTTAATGATGCTGATTGCGGTATTTTTCATCATGGTGCTGGAATAATCGTGGGTTTATGGTTTCCTGTCGCGGTTTTTCATTATGATCTCTTTTGATAATAATTTCCGCCTTTAACGTTTTTTTCGTTTAATGATGCTGATTGCGGTGTATTTGATCATGGTTTTCATTTCCTGGTGATTAGTTTTCAAAGGATGCCGCGCGAGTATATAAGAATCTCACTTATATTATTATAGTTAGTATCAAAATTGTATTCGAGTAACAATAATGGATCTAAATAAATCCTTGCAACGAATTAACGCGATTGGAAATGCCGTTGAAAGAGCCGTTATTAAAGTTCGAGACATGGAAGTGGGAAAAATATACGAAATAGAAAAAATCAAAGCAATATCAACCCAATATGGACGAGGGATAGTGTGCGAAATAGCGGGTAATGCTTCAATTTTCCTACCGCAGCGGATGGTTAAAGAAATGGAAGAAAACGTGATCGATCAATTGAACAATTTGAGGATGGGCGTCGTGTTAAATGGTTTTCTCAAGAACGACACGTCGAAAGTAGAATTAACCCATTATAATCCAGCGTCCTATTTATAGGACAACACACAAACAATTTTTTTAAGAAAAATATTGACCCCATTTTCTACTTCTGTCGATAATTTCGATTTCAACAGGGTTCTAGAAGTGTTCTCTAATTTTTTGAAGTTTGAAGAGGGTCAAGTTAGAGATTTATAATTTCTTGAAAATTCACAATTTTCTTTTGGAATACATTACTTTACATAATATTTGTTTTTGGTTTCCTATTGCAATATTTCTATCATTCAGCTACATAGATACATTCATTGATATATAGTGATTGTAACTATTACCATTTTACCCCTTATTTTGATTACATAACTTCTTTATAACCCTCAAAATTTGACCGTCCTATTTTTAGGACGCTGGTATTTAGAAGTATCGTCCAGCGAATCCCACATTAGTTACCATGCGCATATAATGTATTGTTGGATTCATTGTCAACTTACCATTTACGTTGCTTTCCTTACTGCATACACATCAAAATTGTAGTGGTGTTGTTTATTGTGTGTTTTATATGATACTTGCGTGGTGTAAACAGCAACAATATGGACTATTATAATACGAGGGCTCTAACACTGGCGGAAATTGAAGATATAATAAATGATCCTAATTTTATGGAAGATGTTGAATCTGCTGACATCGTTGTTTTACCACCGGAAACTGATTATCTCACAGACGAAGATGAAGCTGATGATGATATTCTGGGAATTGCTGAAGTGAATGATGTTCCAGGTGAGCTTGAGCTTCAGTACACGACATCACAATCAGAACGAGTTGAGGTAAACGATAGTAATAATACAGAAATACCGGCCAGTCACCCTAAATGCACGTCCACTAAATCGAACAAACGAAAACGGATACTTACCGATGTTTCTCCTACATGGCGTAAAGTGCATCCATCCTACACAAAACTTCCAACCGAAGGTAAAGGGGCTACTGTACGATTTGAGAACATGACAACTAAACTAATTGACAAAACTCCGTGTGAACTGTTTGAAACGATGTTCACTGATGATGTTATAGACTACATAACGAAAGAAACTGTTCGATATGCATCAGCAGTAAAAAATGATACTAAATTCACATTGTCATCAGAAGACATAAAGGCATTTTTAGGAGTATTGTTGTTCTCAGGGTATCACAAGCTGCCATCAGAAAGACATTATTGGAGTGAACAAGAGGACCTTGGTGTAAATATTGTAAAGAATTGTATGTCGCGAAACAAATACCTAAAAATAAAAAGTTATATACATTTCAACGATAACGATCAAGCTAACGTTAACAAATCTGATAAGGGTTTTAAAGTTAGGCCACTTATCATCCAGATGAATGAAAAATTTCAGCAATGGGGTATTTTTGTCAAAGAGTTATCTATCGATGAGATGATCGTGAAATATTTCGGTAAACATGGATTGAAGCAATTTATACGCGGAAAGCCAATACGATTTGGATATAAACTGTGGGCTTTGTGTTCTTCTAATGGATACTGCTTCCAGTTTGACTTATACTGTGGTGCTGAAACCTCAACAAATGTCGCAAGAAATGGTGATTTAGCTTTAGGTTCGAGAGTCGTTGTGAATCTTCTTGACTGCGTAGAAGATGCATCAAGTCATTGTGTCTATTTCGATAACCTTTTCACCAGCAGAGACTTGTTGTTATATTTACAACAAAAAGGTTTTCGTGCAACTGGAACTTTGAGGGAAAACAGGTTAGCTAAGTGCCCCATAAAGGATTCGAAGAGTCTTGGAAAAGAGTCTCGTGGTGTTTTTGACTACAGATTTGATTCTAGTGGGGAAATCCTTTTCTTGAAATGGAATGACAACAAATGTGTCACTATCGCCACAAATCATGAAACAATTGAACCATTGCATCAAGCAGCACGATGGGACAGAAAAAACAAAGAAAAGAAGCAAATTCCGCAACCAAGGGTTTTGAAGCAATATAATATTCACATGGGTGGAGTAGATCAGCATGACTGGAATGTGGGCAAGTATGCTGTTCAAATTAGAGCTAAGAAGTGGTACTGGGCGCTATTTACTCGTATGATCGACATGGCGGTTGTAAATTCTTGGATCATTTACAAAATGATAAACAAGTCGAGCATGCCGCTACTCACATTTAGAAGAGCTATTGCAGTAACCTACTTGAAACTTGGAGTAAAACCAGCCTTAGGTCGTCCGATTATGTCATCCGCATCAAAGATTTTTGACGATGTTCGTTATGACAGTAAAAGTCATTTTATGGGAACAAGAGACAAGCAAAGAAGATGTCAAGGGGACAATTGTAAATCAAAGCCATTGACATTTTGTGTAAAGTGCCAGGTGACTCTTTGCAAACAATGTTTTGTTCCGTATCATTCAAAATGACTTTTTTTGCATCTCACGATAAAAAAGAGTATAGTGGCATAACTATCGAATATGACAGTATTTTTTATATTTAGTCTCAATATTTAGGGAATTTATGTTTCGAACATATTACCTACATAAGGACATATTTATAACAGTAAATCCCAGCGTCCTATTTATAGGACGCATCATATTTTCGAAAATGCTGTTCCAATTTTTGTTTTTCAACTTTTTGTGTTCTGTTTATCATATAATAAACATGTTTAACTAGAAAAATCGGTAGTTTTCAAAAAATTTAAAAGTTGGGACTTAATGGGTTAATAACAATAGGCAAAATTGGTATTGTAACAATAATACGAATAAATGTATTAAGCTTGCTTTTGTAATTTTCTGGTTTCGTTATTTGTTTTTTCTTATTGTTATCAAGGTTCTTGGCGATAAGGATTATACCCCCTCCGTAATTTCAACTCCTATATAAAATCATCTAAAGGTATGTGTGAGCAAATTATAACTTGATTGGTTTCTATAACAAGCATCAGTGCGCTTTGTATTTTCTCCAGTCTCAAGCCTCAAATATCAGACAAGTGTTTTCGGATTATTTGCATATTTTAATTATATCGATTTAGGAAAAATGGCTAATACCATCGATAATGTAAATAGCGCGCTTGAAGTTATTGAACATTTTTATAAAAATTATAATCTCGGTGCCGCATGCAAAATTCCAAAGATCAACAGCATTATCAAGGTCAACCTTAGGCAAATTAGATCATTGCTAAGGGAGTCGCTATCGATTGGGGATAAACGCCACCTTGCATCTATAGCGGGAAAAATGGAGCGCTATAAAGTGCTCATCTCTCAGTTGGGGAAACCGATAGCCGGCTCCTCTATGGATAGAAGCCCACTGGTGGAATGGAGGGATTTAGCCACAGTATTCAAATCGAGGGTAAGTACCGGGATAATCATTAATATTGGACACAAAACGCTAGGAACATTTTTTAACGATAGTTGTAAGGTATTTATAACTAGAATTAGGAACATTTTCATGAGATATAATAGCCCGCTTAAGACGAATTTTGAGTTTTGTGCAGAATTTGTCAAGCCATCATTAAATAAAAATGATGAGGCATTAGCATATAGGGAATTTAGTTTTTTAACACAAAATTTCAATATTTTATCAAGCGATTTAAATGAAGACAGCTTGAGACAATTATTTAGCAGTAACGTGGTGGATTATTTGATGGATCGATTGATGCGCTTTGAGGAGCAGGACAGTGGTTGGACTTTATCGAAGATAATTTCGTTAACTGTGAACGTTAACAGTGTGACCTTGATGCATGCGTCATCTTTCATTGAATTACCTAAAGAAATACAAACTAAAAAAGCGATTGTTAATGTAAAAAATAACGATGAAGCGTGTTTTGGGTGGGCGTTGTCGTCAGCCCTCTTCCCTGCTACACACAATCCCCAACGTGTAACATCATACCCATATTATGCCCAAATTTTTAATTTTGATGGTATTAGCTTCCCCATGTCTTTAGACCAACTCCAAAAATTTTTAAAACAAAATCCAAATTTATCTATCAATATTTACGGCCTTACTAGAAAAACACAATCCGATTATGTCACTGTTCCCATTTATCTTAACACCGAAAAGAAAGCGAATCACGTTAATTTACTCATGATCCAGAAGAACTATGAAATTGAAAAAGACGTTGAGAATTCTGTTCTCAATAATAATGATGCGCCCGATGAAGCGGTTCGATTTCATTTCTGCTGGATCAAAGATTTATCGAGATTGGTGCGTTCACAGTTAACGAAAAATTGCAGAAAACTACATATTTGTGATAGATGTCTTCACTATTTTAGTTCGCTAGATAAACTTAGGCTTCACGAATTAGATTGTAAGTTAATTAATAAGTGTAAGATAAATATGCCAAAGCCCGGTTCGCATGTATATTTTAAAAATTACGAGTTCAAACAGACCGCCTCTTTCATCGCTTATTGCGATTTGGAATGTTTAGTGAAAGATTTCCAGGATGATGAGACGCAGAACACCATGAAATATAAGCAGCATAACGTATGTAGCATTGCACCTTTGACAATTCATTATCGAGGTTCCGCCTGCAGAGGGGTGAGAAATGTACTAACTGGTTTACCAGCGAACTCGAGGAGATTTCAAACAATCTACAACAATATTTTATTAATCCAATGCCAATGGAACCGTTAAGCGATCTACAAATGCTAGGATATAATGCATCCACTCATTGCCACATCTGCGAAGATCCCTTTTTTGAAGAGCAGGTCAAAGTTCGCGATCACTGTCACTTTACAGGTCGGTTTCGCGGTAGTGCCCATCAGGCCTGCAATTTACGTTATAAAACACCACATATGATACCCATATTTTTTCATAATTTTAGCGGATACGATAGTCATTTTATAAGGATATTGCTCAAGCTATTCCTGGGAGAGTCACGCTGCTACCTAAGAATAAGGAGCGTTACATTTCATTGACTAAGAAAATGGAGAATGCAGATGTCGAATTCAGATTCGTAGATTCGTATCGCTTCATGAGCGAATCATTAGATAATCTAGCGTCCTATTTAAAGTTTGACGATTTCAAAATTTTGCGTAGCACGTTAAGCCATTTAAATGATGAGCAGCTCAAACTTTTAACTAAAAAGGGCGTGTATCCGATGAATATATGGATAGTTGGGAAAAATTTAATGAAACCAATTTACCGGAAAAGGTATAATTTTACAGCAAGTTGAGGCAGTCGCACATTTCAGATCAGGAATATTCGCATGCTAGAAACGTTTGGCGTAAATTTGAAACTCAAAACTTGGGCCAATATAGCGATCTTTATCTAATGAGCGATGTGCTTAGCTTATAAAGGGTGTCCCAAAATTAACGCAAGATTTGAATTTGCCGCCATTTGTGCGGTGAAGTGTTGGCAACCCTGAAAAAAAAGCAATTTGACAGCTAACAGTATAGGGTTATTAAAAATGGAGCGTTACACGATAGAACAACGTGTCTTCATTATTAAAGAATATTTCAAAAATCGTGAAAGCTTGGCGGCTGCAGTTCGAAAATTTCATACAAAATATGGTCGGTGTTAACTTCGTCAACTGTGAAGAGATTAATTGAAAAATTCATGGAGACTGGATCCGTTGGAGACGCCAAACACACTGGTCGTCCAAAAACAAGCCGTTCGAATGTGAATATCGAAGCAGTGCGTGAGAGTGTTGCTGACAATCCAGGAACCTCAATTCGACGTCGTGGACAAGAATTGCAAATTTCAAGAAGCTCTCTACAGCGTATACTCACCAAAGATCTGTGTCTTCATGCTTACAAAATTCAATTAACACAACAATTGAAGCCTAATGACCATGCACAGAGAAGAGAGTTCGTTGAATGGATTATTGAACATCAACAAATGGACCCTGATTTTTCGAGCAAAATCATCCTAAGCGATGAAGCACATTTTCATCTTGATGGCTTTGTTAATCGCCAAAATTGCCGCATTTGGGGTTCGGAGCACTCACATGTGATTGTCGAAAAACAAATGCACCCACAACGCGTGACTGTATGGTGTGGATTTTGGGATGGAGGCATAATAGGGCCATATTTTTTTGAAAATGATGCTGGTCAAGCAGTGACTGTTACTGGTGCTCGATATCGCGACATGATTACACAGTTCTTTCTGCCAAAATTGGATGATATTGATGTGTCCAATATGTGGTTTCAACAAGACGGTGCCACATGTCATACAGCCCGTGAAACAATTCAATTACTGCATGAGACATTTCCAGGTCGTGTACTCTCTCGTTTCGGTGATCAAAATTGGCCTCCTAGATCGTGTGATTTAACACCATTAGACTTCTTTTTATGGGGTTATTTGAAATCACAAGTCTATGTCAACAAGCCCACAACCGCCCGTGCATTAAAGGAGGAGATTCAACGCTGCATCAACGAAATTCAGCCACATTTATGCAGAATGGTCATAGAAAATTTCGACAAAAGAGTGCGCATGTGCATGCAAAGCCGTGGAGGCCATTTGACCGATGTGTTATTCCATACATAACCCTATCCTATGTACTTTATGAGTCAATAAAAATATAACTATCAAAAGACTAAAAACGGTGTTTTCTATTTAATTCAAATCTTGCGTTAATTTTGGGACACCCGTTACTTGCAGATGTATTCACCAATTTTAGAGAAAAGTGCATAACAACGCATAAACTCGATCCAGCATTCTTTTTCACACCGCCCGGATGCACGTGGCAATGCATGCTGAATTACAGCAAAGTTAAACTCGAGCTGCTCACAGATGTTGATATGATGCTGTTTGTTGAAAAAGGTATAAGGGGAGGCATAACGCAATGCTGTACCAAATACAGCAAGGCCAATAATAAATATCTGAATGGGAAGAATTAAGATCCTACTAAACCCCCTACTCATATCATGTACATGGATATGGTTAACTTGTATGGGTGGGCTCAAAGCCAGTGTTTACCTTTAAATAATTTTAAGTGGCTTAGTGAGGCTAAATTAAAGTCATTAACTCCTGAAGCGATATTAAATACACCTGATGATGCGATCGAAGGTCTCATTTTAGAGGTGGATTTATCGTATCCTCGGCAATTGCACGATCAACATAAATCGATTCCTTTCTGCGTTGAACACGACACTCCACCAGGCGCTAAAAATAAGAAATTGCTCGCAACCTTGCATTCAAAAACGAGATATGTTATTCACTATAGAAATTTAAAACAATGTCTTCAAGCAGGTCTCATTCTTGAAAGAGTTCACCGGGCTATTAACTTTAAACAATCTTGCTGGTTAAAACCATATATAGACTTGAACGCAAGGTTGCGAGCGCAAGCCACTAACGCTTTTGAAAAAAATATATAAATTATTAAATAATGCAAATTTCGGAAAAACGATGGAGAATGTACGGAACCATCGCATTATTAAGCTTGTTACCCGGTGGAGTGGTAGATACGGAGCCAATTATTATATATCACAGCCCAATTTCCATAGCAGAGAGATCTTCGATGATGAATTATTGGCTATCGAGCTATCCAAAACAGAAATTCTATTTAATAAACCGCTATATGTTGGGATGGCAATATTGGAGATTTCGAAAACTAGAATGTACGATTTTCATTATAACTTTATGCAGCATCAGTTTAGCCACGACCGCTTGAAATTGCTGTACATGGATACCGATAGCCTCGTGTACGAGATGGTGTGCGATGATGCATACGAATTGATACGTGCAAATATTTCACGATTCGATACGTCTGATTATCCTGCAAACAACATCTATAATATCCCTAGATGTAATGGAAAAGTCCTAGGAATGATGAAGGATGAATTGGGCGGTAGAATCATAACCGATTGGGTGGCTTTGGCATCTAAAATGTACAGTTATAAAACTATGGATAGCGATAATGATGTAATGAAATTAAAAGGTATTAGAGATTATATTGTAAAAAATAGACTAAGTTTCAATGATTATTTAGAATGTTTAAGGAGCGGGATTACTAAAAGTGTCACCCAAAGCAGCATCATATCAAAGAATCATCATGTATATAGTATGGAACAACATAAAATTGCTCTTAGTAACAACGATAATAAGAGGTATTTGATGCCAAATGGTATCGATACGCTGCCTTGGGGACATTATAGTATTCCCACTGAAATGGACTTAGGATAAGTAATTAGGGAGCATGTTTGTAATTATAGGTATTTATTAGGACCTGAAATTAAATGTATAATAGCTATTAATCATATGTATTCTTTGTAAATTACTTTATTACGATAGGAAATTAAGTGCGTATGTTCATAATCATATTTATTCATTGTAAAATATAATAGCATGTGTAGTTATAATAATAAAACACAAGTTATACAAAATCTGTTTTTTTAATCCACGAGTCATGTGATTTATCCATGCCAAGCCATCGAACGTAGAGCTGGCCTCCTTTACGCCGTAACACTTTCTCAACAAGAAATATATTCGGATGAGCAGTTTTCTGCATTTCTTCCGCGTAGAATTGCCCCATTATTGGTTTACCAAATGAATCACCCAATAAGTACGTAACGGGATTGCCAACTTTTACTTTAACCACCTTGAATAATTCGGTAGAAAAGTTCGGAGTGTAGCCTTTTGAAAACACCGATTTATACTTGGATATTCGTACAAATCGTATTATTATAGCCTAAAGTCACTTCCGCTAGCACATCAATCCATTTATATCTTCCGCGAAGACTGAACCGCTTATATAATGCATTTTTGAAAGTTTTTATCACTCTTTCAACTATGGCCGCTTTCTTTACGCTATACGTAGAGTAATGATTGATGGTATGTTTCAGCATTAACTTTTCAAAATCCTTATTATAGAATTCTTTTCCTTGATCGGTTTGTAAATTGACTGGCACTCTTCCTTCGCACATAATAGCGGTCATGTTTTTGCTCACTTCACTAGCATTCTTCGATTTTAAGGGTCGCGTCCATAGGTATTTGGAGTAGCAATCAATTACGGTTAATATATATTTATAACCTCGATTATCTTTAGAATATCGCGTGAATTCGGCCAAATCAGCTTGCCATAGGTCATCACGATGCTTGATTATCGTTCTTTTTCGAGGAAAATTTTTTCTCGCCGATCTGTGCAATTCCTCGACGACGCCGAGCTTCGTCATCTTCCAAATCACTACCGATAAATGGCGGAGATTCACGCATAGTCAATGCGGCAAAGTCTGTCACCGGACTCATCCCTAGTTTTTCGCGAATTTCATCCAAGTTGCGCTCCATTTCATGCATGACATTCATATGACCATCGGTGATTGACTTAAACGATTTTACAAACATGTGTAGGTATCCATTTGTTACGGCATCGCCATCGTTCACCGGATCAGCTAGATGGGTTAGCCGATTACCACGCATATCATATTGTTGGCTTGCGGCGTTCCGAGTACTATTATCCACATATTGTTTTGTAGCAACATCGCTACCCTTAGCAGGATCGGCAACATTACATATTCTCTTGTTTTGCATATCATAATCATTAGCGGCGGTAAATTGCAAGGTATTCTGTTCGTTATATAATCTTGAGGATGAATGTCTTCCGAATTTGTCAACGCTCATTTTCGGACTAAGCGATTATACCTTCTTCTCGGAGCGCCTCTTCAATGCTTAAAATCTCGTTGTTGTGTCCGGTATGACCGGCTGCTTGCGATGCGTGTAACAGTCTGAGACGCTCGACTAGTTCGTGGGGAGTATTCCAATACACGTACTCCTTCTGTTTATTATTAACCTCCTTCACACCGGCTCCAAAATGTTCCGATAGTAGCGGCTTCACGATCTTAACGTATTTATGCGACTTAGTACCCATGATTTGTTGTCTAGGATCGTAGTTCCTTTTGTATGCGTTAGTAGCTAATAAAATAAAATATCTTTATACGATTGACTATCCTTGAAGGAGTAATTATGCGGCTTTTTGAGCACTAGCAATTCATATAACCCCGGAGTACCGGTATAAAGTGAATTTTTTATGTTTATATCGGGCCCTTTAAACTGCACTGTAGAATCTCCTATAGCCCACTCTTTGAATTCGGAATCGTATCGAAGTCCGTGAACGTGATCGACCTCTCCCGTTGCATTCTTAATCAGCCGGTCGATATAATGACGA